>NC_133376.1:13756075-13924913 GCF_049309525.1 Garra rufa
AAACACACATGACAAAAAATGACAAATTAGCTGTGCAAACAATGTGACTAAGCTGTAACTAGACTTGATGATTTATAATATTAACAAACTGAGGATAACTGACCAGTAATGCCTTCTCATATGGTACCGTTTTTACACGGTTCTTAAAATTATATTGCTAATGCTTACAAGCTAGCTCCGGTTCTTTACAACAACTTATACACATCTCGTTGTCTCATTATTTAAATAAATATGTTCACGGATTTGGTATTTATGAGAAGTTATGAGAAGAAAAACAAGACTTACGGTGCACAGTTCACGTTTTCGTCGAGCTGCATCTCTGACGGCTTCGGACAAAGGAACTGCACCAGCTCTGAGCCTGACTTGGTTCTTGCTTCGGCATCTCATGTTGAACTGTATCATATCACCGGGATGATAATCCTCCGGTGTAAAGTGAACGCGTTTTTCGAAGCAGATGCATTAGTATAGGCCCGTATCTTCACCTGCACAAACGCACCCAGATACGGAAGATGTACTGTTCTTTTTATTGTAAGTAAACCCGTGGACATGATGATCTGACAGGCCTCCATAAACACAATAATTTACCACGACGATGATCAATTGAAATAAAAAAATAACTACTATCATTTTTTTATGGGTGGAAACAATTGCATATTTTCACACATACACACAATATTTGTATCATACGATATACCTTCTCATTCTGAACAATTTTGCCTCTAGAACCACTGCTGCCAATCAAACTGTTTGACAAATTATTGAGAAAATGTAAATAACTTACTTTTGCGAACTAGTCCTAGGTTTTTCACTCAGTCTGGAAAAAAAAAGCTGCAGTACAATTGTCTAGACTCTGTAAATCAATAATGATAAAAAATGTTGAAGTTTACCCTTTGGAAAGCTATAATAGGGTTGTTTAGAAAGGAGTCTGTCCAAATATACCCCGAAGCCTATAAAGCTTAAACAAAAACTCAAAACTTCACAAAGCCTGGTGAGCACATGCTTGCATTGTAAATCCTGTAGTTCATTGTAAATCCTATAGTGAAACAAACTAATCTTTAATAGGCAAGTCACATTTATTTATATTACACCATACACAATGTAATTCAAAATGCTTTATGTAAAAATAATTAAAACAACTGCATAGGAAATAAAATAATTAAAAAGTGAAAAAAAAATTGTGTTTTTAATTTTTTTTTTAAAATGGACTTAATCTATCTAAAAAGTAGTCTGAAATGGTTCTATAGATAGGCACACCACACATTTCCAATTTGCTGTTTTTTTTTTTCGTCCCAGTGTGCATATTTATCATGGTAGTTTCAGTAACTGAAAATGTTTTTTTTTTTTTGTTTTGTTTTTTTCAAACATTTTTGAGATTTCAAGATTGTCTTCGGTACACTGCAGATTTAAGAAGAAAATGCTCAACAGTGGTGCCTTCTGATAATCTGCACATGGTTTGCCCCTTAATGTTAAACTTGGATTCTAATTTGTCTTGTTTGTGTTACAGTTATGAAAGATATCATGTGGCTTGTTGCACTTAGCAACACCCTACCAACCACTTAGAATAATGAACCAAGTGCATAGCAACCCAGACCACCCACAACACATTGTGGCACAGTCAAGAACTGCTCACTTTTACTTTTCTCTCCTCAGGAAGTGTAAAAATAGTTGTCTTTGCATCTTCTCCCGAAATCTCCCTGATCTTCTATTCTTCTTTCTTCCAGTGCCTCGTTCCTCCATCGTTCTCTCTTTCTTTCCGCACTGATGTGTGTCCACGGCCCACTCCTGAACCATCTGGAGGAGTGTGTGAGAAGTGCTGCTGCCTGTGTGTGTGTTGTACTGAGGATAACAGGCGCTCTGACTCTCACTGTGGGTCATTGTCAGAGAGGCAGCAGGTGTTACACAGATTCTCCAGCCAGACGAATACACTTTCTCATGTCTGTTTACTCATCTGATCAACTTTCTCTGCTCACTTTCTGATTACAATTCTGAATAGGCTATTAAAGGGATAGTTCACCCAAAAACGAAAATCATTAATTACTCACCCTCATGTCGTCTAAACACATGAGCCCTTCGGCCATCTTCATATTTTTGATGAAATCTGAGAGCTTTCTGACCTATACAGGTATGTGACAAAAAATTGGAATATTGAGGGAAAGTCCATTTATTTCAATAATTTTTTTCAAATAGTGAAACTTGTGGCACTTTTCCACTACACAGTACCAGCTCGCCTTGACTCGACTCGACTCGGCTCTGTTTGGTTTTCCACTGTGTAAAAGTTGTACCTGTACCAGCTTCCAGGTACTTTTTTTCGTACCACCTCCGGCGAGGTTCCAAGCGAGCTGAGGCGAGCTAAGGCGATACTAAAATGTGACGTGAAAACACAGCAGACTGCTGATTGGTCAGAGAGAATCGTCACTATTCCCTGCTTCATCATTGCACGCGCCAGGAATAGTATCCAGAATAACCCCGCCATTTTTAAAAAGTTTGGCCAGAGATTGCGTGACACATCCAATCCATTACATATTATGGCAACTCGGAAGAATACGCCGTGGTCAAACGAGGAGGTGCAGACAGCGGGTGTGTGTCGCGTAGAAGATTACATCACGGCAGTTTCTTGCAGCGTCGCTATGACAACCAGGTACTATTGAGGAGGTACAGGTACAACTTTTACACAGTGGAAAACCAAACAGAGCCGAGTCGAGCCGAGTCGAGTCGAGCCGAGGCGAGCTGGTACTGTGTAGTGGAAAAGCGCCATTGTATGTTATATTAGTTCACTACACACAACGTGAAATATTTCAAGCCTTTATTTGTTTAAATTTTGATGATTATGGATTAAAGACAAAAAAACAAAAACAAATCAAGTATTTCACAAAATTAGAATATTTCATGTGACCAGTAAAAAAAAGGATCTTAAACACATGTTGGCCTTCTGAAAAGCGTGTTAATGTGCCGTATTATGTCCTCAGTACTTTGTTGGGCCTCCTTTTGCACTAATTACAGCATCAAGGCAGCATGGCATGGAGGCGATCAGCCTTTGACACAGTTGAGGTGTTATGGTAGCCCAAGTTGCTTTGATATTGGCAGCTCGTCTGCATTTCGGGGTCTCTATTCCCTCATCTTCCTTTTGACAATACCCCATAGATTTTCAATGGGGTTTAAGTCAACCAATAAAGTACAGGTATTCCATAGCTATTAAACCAGGTACTGGTAGTTTTGGCTTTGTGGGCAGGTGCTAAAACCTGCTGGAAAATAAAATCATCATCTCCAAAAAGCTTGTCGGCACCAGGAAGCATGAAGCGCTCTAAAATTTTCTTGGTAGACAGCTGCATTGACTGTTGACTTGATAAAAGACAATGGACCCACAACAGCAGATGACACGACTCCCTAAAACATCACTGACTGTGGAAACTTCCCTCTGGACTTTAAGCAGCTTGACTTTTGTGCCTCTCCTGTCTTTCTCCAGACTCTGGGACTTTGATTTCCAAATGAAATGCAAAATGTGCTTTCATCTGAAAACTGGACTTGGGACCACTGGTCAACAGACCAGTACTTTTTCTCCTTAACCCAGGGCAGATGCTTCTGCCGTTGTTTTGGTTCAGGAGTGGCTTGACGCATAAAATTCTCCAGCTGTAGCCCATGTCATGCTACGGTGCCCGCCAGGGGACACCTTCGGTTCACTTATGTTTGTCGTGGCCACGACATAATATGACGTTCCCACGACATAATATTACGTTCCCACGAGTTAATATGTCGTGGCCACGAATTAATATCTCTCTCACCGTATCATGCAGACGTCTGTATGTGGTGGTTCTTGATGCACTGACACCAGCCTCAGTCCACTCCTTATGAAGCTCCCCCAGATTTCTGAACTGCCCTTGCTTGACAATCCTCTCAAGGCTATGGTCATCCCTGTCACTTGTGCACCTTTTCCGGCCACATTTTTATCTTTCTCTTAACACTCTGCTAATATACTTCGATACTGCGCTCGGTGAGCATCCAGCTTCTTTTGCAATTGCCTTTTGAGACTTTTCCTCCTTATGGAGGGCGTCAATGATAGTCTTCTTCACAACCGTCTAGTTGGCAGTCTTCCCCATGATTCTGAAGCCTACTAAGCCAGACTGAGACAATTTAAAGGCTGAGGAAACCTTTGGAGGTGTTTTCAATTATTTAGCTGACTAGATTGGGACACACGGAGCCTACAATGTTGAACTTTGTCATGATATTCTAATTTTGTGAAATACTACATTTTTTTATCTTTAATCCATAATCATTAAAATTGAAACAAATAAAGTCTTGAAATATTTCACTTTGTGTGTAGTGAACTCATATAACAAACAAGTTTCACTTTTTGAAACAAATTATTAAAAAATAAATGGACTTTCCACATACCTGTATATAGACGATGAACTAAGCAGTGTTAATTTTGACAACAAATTTTGATTTAGTTTTAGTCATGGTCTTTTGACTATAATGTAATTTAGTTTTAGCCTTATTTTAGACATCTGGATTGTTTTAGGTCTAGTTTTAGTTGACTAGATATTATAAGATTTTAGTCTACGAAATCTAGAGTAGATTTAGTCAGCTAAAATCAAATGGGTTTATATACAGTGTAATGCATTTATTAAGCATTTCTCTAAAATTACCAAAATCATTGTATAGGTTTGATATTAAGGTTTTATCATGATAGAAATAGATTTAATTGCTGTGACATGCAGCATGCCTTTATATTAAAATGAAATGAAACCCCTTCTCATAAAGAAACAAGAACATGATCTTCTTTTTTAATGAAATGCCAATGGTTAAATAGGCTATAATTACGCATTCTTTATAACAACGTGTTTACCACATTCTTCATTCTTTCAAGCAGACATTTATTTATATAAATAAATTTAGATTAACCTTTATTAGGGCTACTAAAGCAATTCAGTCAAGAACAGTGCATGATTTGCTCTTTTTGTTGCTTGATTAACATCAATGTCACAGACAATAGCAAGTTAATTAGGCTGCTGTCCCTTTAAAACTGAACGCAATGTTGCAATGTACTGATACACGTCTAATATTCTCCCAACTGTTTATGTTTACCTAAGACGTAAAGTGTGTTTACGGGAATACTCGGCAAACGCATCATTTTGTGTGTATTTCTCCGTTCAAGAGACATGAAAAAGAGGACTGTGTGAGAGGCACTCCTTCTGTGTCTGCGCTCAGAAAACAGGACTGAATTGAGGTTGAACCCATAATGTCACATGGATTATATTAACATTGTCCCTACTACCTTTCTTGTACTTGAACGTGTTAGTTGCATTGCGGTCTATGCAGGGTCAGAAAGCTCTCGAATTTCATCAAAAATATCTTCATTTGTGTTCAGAAGATGAACAAAGGTCTTACGAGTTTGGAACATCATAAGGGTGAGTAATTAATGACAGAATTTTCTTTTCCGGGTAAACAGTCCCTTTAAAACCAGACCTCAAAAAGTCGTGAGTCATAACATGTTTGTATGAATTATATGAAAATCTAAAAATGAAGGCCATTTATAGGCTAATGTTAATCAGTAATTCATTATTTAATTCTACATCAGCATTTTGCACTCTTTCTCTGACCCTTACATTTTAATTTGCCTTTTTTGGCTGCTGTGCCTTTTAGGCTTCAATGCAGATGCCCTTTTCACATGTGAAATGAGCAACCACACTCTGCTGTCGGATTCAATATAGTGTTTAACCGCTCCATCCTTCAATAACAAGCTCTTTGCAAAGACCGAAATTACACTGTGACGCTCGAACTGCTGAGGTCACACAGATGTGATTATTTCAGGGCTAAAATTAAAACTACTTTTTTGTTTCAAAACATCAGGGAACATTTGATAATGACCCCTCTAACCCTGTGTTGATAAACACATTTCTAAGGCCTCTAAACGATCAACATATTAACAATTTTGCTAATAGACCTGTCACAATCTACTACATGCATTCTGTCGTCTGATTGATAGTTTAGACTTTTTTAACAAGTAAAAAGCCTTTTGGTATAATTGTGCAAAGTGGTACACATGGAAGAGTGGAAATTGTTAAATACAGTTGGGAGAATATTAGGCATGTATCAGTACATTGCATCCTTTTATTCAGTTTTAAAGGGACAGCAGCATAATTTAGTTGCTATTGTCTGCGGCATTGATGTTAATCAAGCAACAAAAAGACCAAATCACATACTGTTCTTGACTGTCACATGGATTATTTTAACAATATTCTTACTAACTTTCTAGGTCTTGAATGTGTCAGTTGCATTGCTGTCTTTTTAGAGTCATAAAGCTCTCGGATTTCATCAAAAACATCTTAATTTGCATTCTGAAGATGAATGAAGGTCTTACGAGTTTGGAACGACATGAGGGCGAGTAATTAATGACAGAATTTTAATTTTTTGGGTGAACTATCTCTTTGAGATCTTACTGACTTACATTACAAATATCAGAATTATATCCTACTTTTATCCATATAAATATCAGCATCTGCACCAAATTGCTATTTTTGGGCCTCTGAAATAAGATTAAGCTGTTTTTTCCTCCATATTCTCAGCATAAAATATGAGCCATAAAAGCCTAATGCATCAAATATGATACTCATGCACATATGCATAAAATCCATTCTCACATGCACCTAAAAATGAATGCAATCAGTACCAACGAGAGAGAGAGAGAGAGAGAGAGAGAGAGAGAGAGAGAGAGAGAGAGAGAGAGAGAGAGAGAATTTTTTTTTGAGAATTTACAAAAGCTTTTATTTACAAAAAGGTCACATAATCACAAATACATAATCTAACAACAACTCAGAGACAGATTAATACAGCGTGAAAATCAATTCATCTTCAAAAATGACACATAAAGCATCATTGCAACACCAAACATTCTGAAAAGAAAGCAAATCATCAATACCTATAATCCTATAATAACAAAAATCAATCAAAATTCTAGATTGCACCAGGTTAAAAAACATTGTAACAATGTTTTGTACTACATTCTGCTCAATTTTCTTTCTCCTGCTCAAATAAATAGCCATCTTCGCTTGCCCCAACACAAAATTAAGCATTTGATACATATGTTTCTTCTTTGGAACATATTTACAACCCAAGATGAAAACCACCTGCGAGAGTACCTCATTACACTTCCTAAAAATCTCCCTTAAAACAGAAAATAACGGTTTAAGCCTATGACAACTTGAGAATGCATGAAAAATAGTCTCCTTATCATCACAAAATGGACATTTATCAGAACTTCCAGGACTTAAAACAACAGTAAAAGCATTAACTGCAATAATACCATGAACAACTCTCCATTGTAAATCTCCTGTCTTTTTGATCAACGGTGGTTTATAAAAAACTCTCCACTGTGGCTTTTCATCATCCTCTAAATTGAAAAAAGCACGCCAAGGGGTATCTACCCTATTGCTCAACTTTTTCTTGTTAAAAGCAATTGTACAAAATTTATACAAAACCTTTTTGTTACAAGAAATGAAATCAACATTTAGAAAACTGGTTTCCTTAAGATAAAACCCAGCATATTCATCCAATTTAGGAGCGAAGATCAAACTGGGAAAAGGGTCTTCCACATCACGGCTACACAGTCCGTTACTGTAATCCGGTAAGAGGAGTCTCTCATGATCACTTAAAACTGATTCCCATCTCCGTAGGATTAGTGCCGTAACACGAGTAGAGTAAAAACCAAGAGCTTGAGAAAGTGCTTCGTTGCCTTTAAAATCAAATCCAGTTACTTCCAGCAAGCGACCAAGAGTCACAATTTTGTTATCGATAAGTGCTTTGCCCAGCCCAGGAAAAGATGAATTGTTCGTCAAGTCCAATCGTTTGCCATGAATTAAGGGTTCTTCTAGTAACCAATACAATGAATTGGAAGGCTCTACCCTCTGAAAAGAAAAAAGATTCCACACCTTAAAAACATTCCTATAAAAAACAGGCAATGCAGGAAAATGAAAATTCACAGGATCCATCAGGAATATTGTCCTTCCAAGATTGAGGTTACCTAAACTATTTAATATCACTCTTCCCACAGCATTCCAGTTAAAGACATCTGAAACAGTTAAAAGTCGTTGCAAAAAATGTAGCCTAAAGGCAGCTATTTTACTTTGCAAGTGTATTAGACCCTGACCACCTTCTTCTTTGGATAGAAACAAAACACTTTGCGGGATCCAATGTAACTTATCCCAAAAAAAGTCCACCAACAATGACTGCAAATTCATCATCCAAACAAGCAAACTTATGCCACAGTGAAGAGGCTACTAAATTATTGGCAATTAAAACTCGCCCTCTAAAAGACATTTTCGGAAGCAACCATTTCCATTTTTCCAGTCTACCTTTAACTTTCTCAATTATACCTTCCCAGTTTTTTTTGTGTTACAGTCTCATCCCCAATAAAAACTCCTAAATATTTAAAACCATGTTTTCCCCACTCTAGGCCAAAAGGAAGCTTTGGTTTATAATTCTTCCAATCCCCTAATAAAAAAGTTTCACTTTTACTCCAATTAACACTAGCAGAAGAGATCTTTTTAAAACTTTTCAAGAGGTTTAATAATGCCTCAATGTCATTTTGACCATTAATACATGTTGTCACATCATCTGCATAAGCCGACAGAG
Organism: Garra rufa; assembly: GCF_049309525.1. Lineage (NCBI taxonomy): Eukaryota > Metazoa > Chordata > Actinopteri > Cypriniformes > Cyprinidae > Garra > Garra rufa. Next base: position 13,764,704 of record NC_133376.1, read on the forward strand.
TAAACTTATTCCTGCATCCTGGTAACATTACACCTTGAAGTTTGCATCTTATCTGCTGTAACAAAGGCTCTATTGCTAAAGAGTATAACATACCAGATAAGGCACATCCCTGTCTTATGCCTCTAGAGACTTTAAAAGGAGTACATAAACCACCGTTGATTTTCAAAATACTCTCCACATCACTATAAAGAATTTTTATGAAGTTAACAAACTTCTCACTAAAGCCAAAAGCAGTTAAAACCTTCCACAAAAAACAATGTTCTACCCGATCAAAAGCTTTTTCTTGATCTAATGAAACAAAACCACAATCTAGGTTTAGCATCTTGGAGACTTCAATAAGATCACGAATAAAAGCAATATTATCAAAAATTGATCTACTTGGGACACAATAAGTTTGATCAGGATGAATAACACTATCCATAACTTTAGCCAATCTATTAGCTAAGATTTTTGACAAAAGCTTATAATCGCTGCAGAGCAAAGAAACAGGACGCCAACACTTTATATCTCCAAGGTCTCCTTTCTTCGGCAGGAGAGTCAGCAAGCTCTTCGGCAACTTTGAGGCAGCTTACCTCTTGCCATACTGGTATTCAACATCTCTAGGAGATCTTCTCCTATTGTGGACCAAAAAGACTTATAAAAGTCCACTGGTATACCATCAATACCTGGTGTCTTTCCAGGCACCATCTCACCAAGTGCTTTCTGTAGCTCACTCATACTCAGAGGGCTAGACAATTCAGTGTTGAGACTTTCAGGCACCTGAGGTAAGTTTTCAAAGAAAAACTCACCCTCATCTTCCTTCTCTGCAGTGATTTCACTTTTATATAAGCTTTCATAAAAAGTAACTGCCCTTTGACGAATTTCTGAAGAGTCTGTCAAAAGGATTCCAGATTCAGAACGTAAAGCATGGATAATTCTGCTTTGACCAGTCTTCTTCTCCAAATTGAAGAAAAATTTTGTTGAAGCATCCATTTGATTCATGCTTTGAAATCTTGACCTGACCAAAGCTCCTTGTGTCCTAGAACCAAGTAAATCAGCCAACTGTGTTTTTTTTGTCTAATAGCAATTCTGAAAAAACCCTTGTACCAGTAGACTCTGCCAATTCCTGGAGTTTTAAAATATCAGCCTCCAAGACACCCATTCTAGAATTAGTCTCTGTAGTGATGTTTCGAGTAAATTGTGAACAAAGCTGCTTAATTTTAACTTTTCCTATATCCCGCCATTGTTGTACAGAGTTATAAAAAACTTTCTCAGTTTTAAACACTCCCCAGAAGAAAATAAACAATTCTTTAAACCACTTGTCACTTAACAAAGCAGTATTAAACTGCCAGTAAGCACTTTTAGGTTTCAGCAGGTTAATAAAAACTGAACATTTGATCATACAATGGTCAGAAAAACTGACAGGCACTATGTCACATCTCCTTATGGCACTGTAGTGGTGCTTAAAAATGTAAAATCTATCCAATCTTGCCATAGAGATGACTCTATCACGTGCATGAGTCCAGGTATATTGTTTTAGTTACTTTAAGCGTCTCCAAACATCACATAATTCATGCATCTTAACAAGTTGTATCAAACGATTTCTGGAAGGCATATGAGGTTCTAAATGATTTCTGTCTAGATCAGATTCGTTACAATTAAATTCACCTCCCAAAAATAAAAACTCTTCCTGATCACATTTTTGTAAAACAGAACACAAGATGTTTAAAAAGACCATTCTCTCTACCATTGAGACTGGACAATACACACAAACAAAAACAATAACAATTTTCCCATAACTAGCCCTTACTTTTAAAAGTCTTCCTTTTACTATTTCTTCCACTTGAAAAGAATGTGGATTAAAACTTTTCCCAAAGAGAACAGCCACTCCACCACTAAGTGAAGTGTTATGACTTAAAAAAGAAAAACCACTCCATTCCCTAGCCCAATCAGAGGCATTCATTTGATTACTGTGAGTTTCTTGCAACAAAACCACATCTAATTTATTCTGCTTTATAAACTCATAAATCTCCATTCTTTTCTTTAAATCTCTAGCCCCATTAATATTTAAAGATGCAATGTTAATTTCATTCATTTCTAGAAAAGAAGGTGAAAACAAAAAACATACCCAAGTTGCAAAAACAGACACCAGAACACCAAGACATGCTACTACAGATTTTTTAGCTGTCATCATTAACCAGATCAGAATTTAAAATTCTTACAATTTTCTTTAGCCGATAGATTTCCTTGTTTGTGAATAAGTTTTCTGCCATGAACATTTTTGTTTTATCAACAAACTGTTTAGTGTCTGAAAAAAAAAATTAACAGACACGCACTCCTCTCTTATTCTTTGTTGCCCTGAGGAACAGTTTAATATCTTCTACCTCATAGCTGCGGCTGGATAAATCACTTTGAGAAAGACTGAAAGATGAATCCGAAGATTCGTTGTCACTTTCCCTCCCTCCTTTAACATTATCATCATCATCATCATCATTGTCAACTACATTTGCTTTTTTCTGCTTAACACTCTGAACTTCATTTGAATTCTTCCTTTTGCCTGGAACCTTAAACTCAGCTTTATCCAATTCCAGATCAGCATCCTCACAAATTTCAACACGCTGCTGATTTACAATAATACCCTTGCTTTTTGTCAAGACCGACTCAGTAGCAGACTCACTGATTCTATCACCCACCACACCAGTAACATTCAACTCATCTTTTTGTAAAGCCACTCTTGATGTGCTGGCTTCAGAAACTGTGTTCTGGGCCTCAGAAACACTAGACCCACCATCACTCTCCACAAGAGTCAGATTTTTAATTTTCAAAGAAGAAGCATAGGTGGTCCCTGTTTCAACTCTTTCCTCACCATCACTATTTAAATTGGTCTCTCTCATGTCTTGCTCAGCATTTGCTGAATGACCCTCCTTATTTCTTTCAGGGCAAGCACGAATTAGATGCCCTAAAACACCACAGTTAAAGCACTTAATCCTTTCAGTTGTGGCATAAAAAGCATAGTCAATCTTAACATTAAGAGTCAAGTCAAGCTCATCGCTGTCTTTCAAAATCATGTAAACAAATCTCCTGAAAGAAACCACGTGCTTTAACAGCGGTGAAGCAGTACCAATGGCAATTTTCTTAATCGGTGAAACCAACTTTCCATAACGTGACAAGCTCCTAACCAGTATATCATCGGAAACGAAAGGTGGAATATTAGACAATGTAACCTTTTTTGAGGGAGTAGAAAGCGGAAACACGGGCGTGAAGAGGTTGTTTATAACAATTCCTTTCTCCACTCGTTCGCCTTTTCCACCGAACTCAAAAAAACAACAACTGCGCTGTTCATTTTGGACGCTGACAAAATATTGCCATGTCCAACAACCTCTCCTATTGCTAAACAACAATCTTCAATACTCACCGTGAGATTGTTTAGAAGCCCAGCTCGTGAATCTGACATGACCACACCGAGGGTGGGGGAAACCCCACACAAAAACAAACGCAAACAAGCGACACACACACACACACACACACACACACACACAGAGAGAGAGAGAGAGAGAGAGAGAGAGAGAGAGAGAGAGAGAGAGAGAGAGAGAGAGAGAGAGAGAGAGAGAGAGAGAGAGAGAGAGAGAGAGAGTCAGGCTGCTGAAAAAATAGTATGCACAATTGAACAGGTTATGCTTTTTATATACACTAGTGTGATTGCCAAGAAAAATTCTTTTGTATTTGACAATGATAAATTACATTTAGGCTGATAAGTGTGGCGTAAGCTGAATAGTTTGTCCATGTATGGGACAGTGTGACTGCAGAATCGACTGGGCTTTGACATTTGTTAAAGCATTAAAAAGTCTATAAACCTCCCATAAATCATGACCTCCGGGTTGTTAGTACGCAGTCAATTTGTTAAACTTGTTTGCTATGAAATATACTTTAATTACAGTGCTTTGCAAAAGTATTCATTTTTTTTCACATTTTGTTTTGTTGCAGCATTATGCCAAACTGCTTTAAATTACTTTTTTTCCCCACTTCAATCTACATCTCATACACCATAATGACAAAGCACAAAACAGATTTGTAACAACTTTGCAAATTTATTAGAAATAAAAAACTGAAAAGATCCCGTTGCATAAGTATGAATACCCTTTTCTGGGGCACTCGAAATTTAGCTCAGGAGCATTCATATTGCTTCTAGATGTTACTGCACTTCGAGTGGAGTTAAACTGTGGCAAATTCATTTGAATGAGTATGATTTAGAAAGACACACACCTCTCAGAAAAGGTCTAACAGCTGAAAATGCATATCAGAGCAAAAACGTACTCGGTTACTTCCGTAACCTCGGTTCCCTGAGATACGGGAACGAGTACTGCGTCGTAAGACGCTTATGGGGAAAAACTCCTTTTTCTCCTGAGACTGAAGCATTTCAATAACGCAGTGTAACTGCACGGCCATTGGTTCGTGCAGTGAGATAAAGACGAACCAATGGCTCGGCAGCGGAGCGATGATTCGCGCCCGGTCACGCCAAAAGGGGCGGAGTATCTGGCTATATAAGCGAGCATTTCGCCATAGGATCTCAGGTACTTCGACTGAAGCGACGACTGAGTCGTGCAGCTACATAGCACGGCCAGCAACGCAGTACTTGTTCCCGTATCTCAGGGAACCGAGGTTACGAAAGTTCCCTTTCAATACTTTCACTCGTACTGCGTCGTAAGACGCTTATGGGGAACCAGTACAATCCTGCCGTTGCTATGGTAGAGGAACGACTGACATGGCCCTAGCACTAAAGGGCTAATATGGGCCAACTTGTTCAATCAGGATGACCTGATAAACATCCGTTCCAGGGAATTAGTGCAGTTTGGAGCTCCAACTGAGGCCAAAGCGTACAACATAATATCTATTACTGGTAACAGTTATCCCATTATGCAGAAAGGACCCGAGACTGTAAGACCGGGACGTCCAGATTATAAAATCTAGCAAATGTGGACGGCGAGGCCCAGGCGGCCGCCGCACAAATTTCTGCAATGGAAACACCACTGGACCATGCCCAGGATGAGGCGATGCCTCTAGTCGAATGGGCTCTTACTCCTATGGGACATTGTAGGCCCAAGGAAGAGTAAGCCAGCATGATGGCTTCCACTATCCATTTGGATAACCTCTGTTTCGTGACCGAAGACCCTTTGGTGCGGCCGCCGAAACACACAAACAGCTGTTCTGACTGCCTAAAAGAGGCAGAAAGCTCTACATAACACCTCAATGCCCTAACGGGGCAGAGGGGATTAAAATCTTGGTCTTGCTCTGAAGGAGGAAGTGCCAAGAGGGAAATAATTTGGTCTCTGAACGGTGTTGAGAGACTTTTAGGTACATAACCACGTCTTGGCTTCAGGATGACTTTAGAGTCATTCGGCCCGAATTCCAAGCATACAGGGCTCACAGAGAGTGCCTGTAGGTCACCCATATGTTTGACTGATGCCAATGCCAAAAGCAGAGCAGTTTTCAGCGTCAGAGGGCGAAGGTCAGTGGACTGAAGCGGCTCAAAGGGAAGGTTCCTCAGAGCCCTCAGCACCGTGGGTAGGTCCCAAGAAGGAACTGTGATGGGGCGAGGAGGGTTAAGCTTTCTTGACCCCTTTAAGAAACTAACGACCAGATCGTTCTTTCCCACAGATTGACCATCTATAAGGTCATGGAATGCCGCTATGGCTGCCACATAGACCTTGAGCGTGGAGGGAGATCTTCCCTTGTCCAACAGCTCCTGAAGGAAGGACAATATCACTGATATGTCGCATAAACTCGGATCTGCGCCGCGGGTGGAACACCAGGCGGAAAAGACTGACCACTTAAGATCGTAGAGCCGCCTTGTAGAGGGTGCTCTGGCTTGAGAGATAGTGCTCAAAATGGCCTCAGGGAGACTTGTAGGCTCCCGTCGAGAGACCATACGTGCAGCGCCCACAATTCCGGTTGGGGGTGCCATAGCGTTCTGTTTGCCTGTGTTAAGAGCTCTCGTCTCAGTGAAATGGGCCACGGCGCTGACGAAAGCAGCCGAGGTAGATCTGGGAACCAATGCTGGTTCTGCCAGAATGGTGCCACCAACAGGACTTTGAGCTTCTGCTCCCTGACTCGCCTGATGACCTGTGGTATCAGGGCAGTCGGGGGAAACGCATACAAGAGGTGATTGGGCCACTCGTGGGCCAATGCATCCTGTTCCTTTGAAAAATAGATTGGGCAGTGATAATTGTCTTCTGAGGCGAAAAGATCTACTTGCGCCTTGCCGAAGACCGTCCATATTTCCTGAACCTTTTGGGGGTGAAGCATCCACTCACATTGGGAAGCATCGGGAAAAACTAATTTAAAGCAGTTTAACATAATGCTGCAACAAAACAAAATGTGAAAAAAATGAAGGGGTATGAATACTTTTGCAAGGCAATGCATACTATTAATTTTGTTGTGAAATCTTAATTGATTTAATTTATGTTGTTAATAAAATAAATTAACACCTGCTGGACTGATGCAACTAAGGTTACATTGTTAATGAAAAATACAAAATAGAATTGTATTGATTGTTGTTTTAATGTTTATTTAATTAATATGTATATTTAAATTTAAAATCTTGAGGATTTTGCTTTCTCATTTCTGAAACACAACTGCACAGCATCGGTCTCTAGTGGCTCAGGTCTCAATGTGTGAGATTTTCTCATGTTCGTAGCGCAAAGGGTGCAAATTACCTGTCAGAGTTTAATACTTAGGCTTAATACTTAGGATCTGTTGAAGTCACTGACGTCACTGACTCTATTCAAGTACTGGTAATACTACACACAGCACTAGCTAGCAGCATTTGTGTCAGTTTTGAGCAGTGTGCTGGATGAAGTTGTGTCTTGACCTGCTCCTCACTGTCAGTGTCTGTTTAGATTGTAAAGACATGATTGAGTGAAGCAGACAGCCTCAATGTTGTCTTATTTTCAGGGCAGAACTATCTCTATCAGATTAGTGTATGTACTGTTAAAGAATCTGGTTTTAAAGTGAAAAAAAAAAAAAACTGAGTATTTTTAACATGTACATATGCGTCCATACAATATTACACTGACTTACACATATTTATATTTACTTTTCTCTTTTTTTTGTTATGATTTTACTGCTTTTATTAATTTGATTAATAAACTCATACATGCCTGTTAATTTAGTATACTCTTATTACTTACATACTTGTACTTACTTCAAGTATTTGTTCAAAACTTGTCCACATTTTTCTTCTCTCACAAATACGAGTTTGTATCTTAAAATTTTGACTTTTTTCTTGCAATTGCGAGTTTATAAATCACAATTTTTACTTTTTTTCTCACAATTGGGTGTTTATATCTCGCAATTCTGACTTTTTTTCCTCAATTGTGGTTTTATATCTTGCAATTCTGACTACTTTTCTCGTAATTGTGAGTTTATATATCTCAATGTTTCCTTTTTTTTATCTCACAACTGGGTGTTTGTATCTCGCAATTCCGACTTTTTTCTCGCAATTGCGATTTAATACATCGCAATTTTGACTTTTTTCGCAACTGCGTATTTGTATTGTGCGTTTATATATTGCCATTTTGACTTTAATTGCAAGTTTGTATCTCGCAATTCTGACTTTTTTCTTGCAATTGCGAGTTTTTATCTTACAATTCTGACTTTTTTTCACAATTGCAAGTTTATATATCACAATTTATACTTTTCTGACTTTTGACTTTGTATTGTAAAAAAGTCAGAATTGTGAGATACAAACTCACAATTACAAGAAAAAAGTCAGAATTGTGACATATAAATTCGCAACTGCAAGAAAGTCAGAATTGCAAGATAAAAACTCGCAATTGCGAGAAAAAAATCTGAATTGTGAGACAAAAACTTTATTTAAATTTACTTTAAATTTAAAATTGCAATATAAAAATTCACAATTGCAAAAAAAAGTACCAATTGTGAGATACAAATAAGCAATTGCAAGAAAATAGGTCAAAATTACAATATATAAACTCACAATTGCGAGAAAAAACTCACAGTTGTGATATACAAACTTGCAATTGTTTCTTGCATTTTTTTTTTTTTTTTTTTTTTTTTTGCAATTGCAAGTTTACTTTGTAATTCAGACTTTTTTCTCGCAATTGCAAGTTTGTCCCAAGCTGCGTTTCCATTACAGATTAGAGCAAAACTTTGGCGCTATTTTATAAATTTCGATTAAAAATGAATATTGCAAAATGACAGCGTTTCCATTAACCGAAGTTATGTGACTGAAACATTATTTTTCCCTTTTGCGATGAGTCATGGCAATGGCTTTTTAACTATATTTAATTTAATGTGACCTGTAAATGCAAAAAAAAAAAAAAAAAAAAAACGTTTTCATTGCTGTTTTGCGAAATATTCCTTTTCCGAATTGCGATAGTTTTCACGCAATTGATGCGTTTCCATTAGGCATATTTTCAATTCACAATTTCAATTTGTGCAATTTAAAGGGTCATGGAAACGCAGCTACTTCTGACTTCATAACTCACAATTGCGGATTTATATCATTGCTATTTTGAGAAAAAAAGTCTGACTTAATAACTCGCAATTCTTTGCAAGTATCACACAATTCTGAGAAAAAAAGTCAGGATTGTAAAATAAAAAGTCGCAATTACCTTTTTTTATTCAGTGGCGGAAACAGGCTTCCACAGGGATTCACAAAAATACTGTTAAGAAAGAAGAAATTGCTTAAGATGAGTTCCAAGAAGTTTGAATTGTGCAATTAAAAAAAAAAAAAAAAAAAAGTTTACATATAATAAATATATATATCATTATATACCATATATCATAGTTCTTCCCAAAACAGTATAGAAATTACAATTTGCAAATATTAGAATAAAAAAAAAAACTGACTAGTTTACATAACGATCAGTCGGACTGTGAGTGGGCAGTTCTTAACCAGAAAAGCTTGTTGTGACTGAAAACAAGACTTTACATAGTTTAGTCAATGTTCTGGCTACACAAGAGCAATGAGCTGTAAGTGTTTCTAGCAACAAGACACAAATAAAGCAGCACTTCTTTTCTCAGCCTGAACACAAGAGTGACAAGCGTGTTAATCGATAGGAAACAGCTTTCAAGTTCAGGGAAGCATCACTGTTGTCATTCTTACAACGGGCCGAAATAACACAGTCACAGGGCTCTCTGAAGTGCCACTAATTATATATGTTTCCTGTTTCCTTTGCCAGTGCCATCACGCCCCCGGAGGTTAAATGTCACTGGTAATTGGTTCCTTTTACATCACATCAGTAGATAATACACCCATTTTACAAGGGCGGTTCATGGGGTCCTTAAGTATACAACATTGTGCATGCTTGATATTTTTTAGATTTGATGAAGAAGTTCTGGACGTTTGGTCCTGCAATACACAGCTGTCATAGACAGTTTTCATCCATTAAGATGGCAAACGCCGAAATGCGAGCACCCTTCAAAACGCAAGTCCGTCGAAATCCAATGCAATGGCTCCCTCTAGTTGACAATGCAGATAAACTCTTTGGTGTTTGCTAAGGTTTGCTAGGTTGATTGTGCACGGCTTTATTCTTATACAGTTATTTTAGGCTGTACAAAACAGCTAGTTAAACAGCTTATTGAAAACTAAGGTTGATATCAGAGGAAAATAGTCCTGAATTTGCTTTCATAAAAATCTTAAAATACTATTTGTCCTTTTAAAACCAATACCACACAGATAAAGCTAAACCAAGAACAGCACATGCCTGGCAAAGAGCAAAATCTATTTGTGGCCGGTTCATTAGTAAGAATTATTTTCTTTGAATTGATGTACTCCAGTTTAGGGTATTACTATTCATCTTATATGTAGAACAGTATTGTTTTGTGTGGTTTTGTGGTTTTATTTGGTTAAAAAAAAAAATCCCACACAGAGAAACCAATAATGCAAAATTAAGCAAATTAAAAAATAAGTTCCTTTTTTTTCCTAAGTTAGAAAATAAGAAGAAATAGCAGTTGTATTTTATTCTTAAGAATGTTGAGGCTGGATTCACAAAAGAGAAAGAAGTTAAGTAGGCTATTGGTTCAGGTGAATTCCAAGGAGTTCTATATATAGTCTAGTAAATATCTTAAGAGGTTCTCAGCTAGTTCTTATATATTTTTCTATTTATTATTATTTTTGTTAAGTTAGAAAATAAGAAGAAATAGCAGTTATAAATGTTTTTTATTCTTAAGAATTTTGGGTCTGGATTCACAAAAATCTTGAGAAAAGAGTTAAGTATTGCTTCAGATGAATTTCAAGGAGTGTGTAAAATTGTGCAATTATAGAAAATATTTTAAGAGGTTCTTACCTATTTTTTATGTATTATATTATATTATATTATATTATATTATATTATATTATTTATGTTTTAAATGACAAAATAAGAAGAAATAATTTAGCAAGGATGCTTTAAAGTTCTTCTAAACTTTCTATTCATCAAAGAAACCTGAAAAAAAAAATCTACTCAGCTGTTTTCAACATAATAATACTAAATGTTTTTGAGCAGCAAATCAGCATATAACAATGATTTCTGAAGGATCATGTGACTGGAGTAAAGATGCTAAAAATTCAGCCTTGAAATCACAGGAATAAATTACATTTTAAAAATACGTTGAAACACGAAACAGGTATTTTAAATAGTAAAAATATTTCCAAATTTTACTATTTTGCTTTATCAAATACATGCAGGCTGGGTGAGAAAAAGAGGCTTCTCTAAAAAAAAAAAACATTAAAAATCTTACAGTTCAAAAACGTTTGACTAGTGGTTTACATATATCATGTTCTGATTTATTGTCAGTAAGAAAGAAACAGGTAAATAATCATTTTTTAGATGTTTGTCCAAAGTGATTTACAATGTGACAACAACCTGAGGCTATAGACACATACACACAATAAAATTTTGTACTGCATTTGACATACAGCTTACTGTAAACCACTAAGCATCATTTTCTAATGTGAAGATTGATTTGCATATAAGCTCTTGTACCGTCAGTTCACCCCCTCCACACAAACACACACTTACTCACTCGTGTTACTGTCATGTACACTCATATTATTAGAGATATATTGCATTTTTTGCACTTTTTGTCACCTGAGCTCAGTTTTCCCCTCAGGCATCAAATTACACTATATGACAACTCGTGAGTTACAGGATAGAGTCTAACCAAGAACTAAGAAAATCTTTCCATCATTTGGCAACTTCTAACCTATAAATAGGCTATGCAATTCAGAATGAAACCAACAAAGTAACCAAGAAAAGATTGACTGATTCGTCTGTAGGTCAGCTACTGTTGTTCCAGTGAATCCCAAATAAGGAATCGAAAAAGAAACAGAAAACAAATTCTTTGGAATCTTTTAAGTTGATCTTTCCAAGGAAGGACAACAACAGTGCAAACGTGTGCCTCACCGATTCATCCAGCCATTCTTTGGAAACATATGCACTGGCATAACTCGTTTTTTTTTTTTTTTTTTTTTTTTTTCTTTCAAAGTGACATCACAGCTCAGCTGTATTTGAATCTCTACTCCACACTTCAGAGAACAGATAAGCAAGTTCTCAGCAGCTAAAACACTACAAAATGGAAACTCAGCCGTCTCACTTCGAGGAGAACCTTCTGTGCCCCGTTTGCCGTGACATCTACAGAGATCCTGTTCTCCTGCTGTGTTCACATAGCTTTTGCTGGGCATGTCTGGATCAGTACTGGGAGCTCAACGGCTCACAGATATGCCCAGTATGCCGGACAGACTTCTGCATGGACCGTCCTCCATGCAACCGCGCTTTGAAAAACCTGTGTGAGATATTCCTGCAGGAGAGAAGCAAGACAGCATTAGCAGAGGTTGAGTTATTCTGCAGCATGCATGGAGAGAAACTCCTGCTCTTCTGCATGGAGGACAAGCATCTTGTGTGTAGCATGTGTGTAAATGATGATATGCATGTCGAACACACATGCAGACCTGTGGATGAAGCTGCAGTGGCTCTTAAGGTACCTTTTACATCAGTAAATAAGAGGGATCATACAAAATGCATGTTATTTTTTATTTAGTACTGACCTGAACAAGATATTTCACACAAAAGATGTTCACATATTGTCCACAAGAGAAAATAATAGTTGAATTTATAAAAATGACCCTGTTCAAAAGTTAACATACGCTTGATTTTTAATACTGTTGTTAACTGAATTATCCACATTTTTTGTCTCTTTTTTGTTAAACTGGCTGCTGTTCTTCAGAAAAATCCTTCAGGTCCCACAAATTCTTTGGTTATTTGATATTTGGTTATTTTTGTGTATTTCAACCCTTTCCAACAATGATTTTGAGATCCATTTTTTCACACTGAAGACAACTGAGGGACTCATATGCAACTATTACAGAAGGTTTAAATACTCACTGGTGCTTCAGAAGGAAACATGATGCATTACGAGCATTACGGAAGTGAAAACTTTTTGAATTTGAGGATTCTGGGAAACATGTAAGTATCACCTGTGGCTTCTGGAGGGCAGTACTAAAAAGAGAAAAATCTAGAAAAATGTACACATTTTTATTCTGTTCAAAAGTTTACACCCTCGGCTCTTAATGCATTTAAGAGCATTGTTTTCCCTTCTAAAGCGTCAATGAGCGTTTGAACCTTCTGTAATAGCTGCATATGAGTCCCTCAGTTGTCCTCAGTGTGAAAAGATGGATCTCAGAATCATACAGTCATTGTTGGAAAGGGTCCAAATAAACAAAAATGCTAAAAAACCAAAGGATTTTTTCTGAACAACTATCACTAAAAAAAAAAAAAAAAAACAGTATTACAGTATTAACAGTATTAAGAATCAAGTGTATGTAAACTTTTGAACAGGGTGATTTTTATAAATTCAACTATTATTTTCTCTTGTGAACCATATGTAAACATCTTTTATGTGAAATATCTTATTCAGGTCAGTATTTAATTTAAAAAAAAAACTTATTTTGGTAAAATAATTAACATTTTACAGATCCTGCAAGGTGTATGTAAACTTTTGACCTCAGCTGTAGATATTAACAAGCAGTTCAAAACTTCATATCAATTCAAAAACATTTGTACTAAATTTTAGTCATTGAAGGATTAGTCTGATAATCCAAGAAGTCATCCAAGATGTTCATGTCTTTCTTTCTTTAGTCAAAAAGAAATTAAGGTTTTTAAGGAAAACATCCCAGGATTTTTCTCCATATAATGGATTTCAATGGAGATCAGTGGGTTGAAGGTCCAAAAAAACAAAAAACAAAAAACATTTATATATGAAAAAGGTCACACGTGACATGACATAGGTGGAAGTTTACAAAAGATATTGAAGTTTTTGTCCCTACTCTACCTTTTTGAACCGAAGTACACAGATGAAGAACTAAGCACATATGACGTTTCCAACATTATTGTGTAATGCATGAAGTCGCAGACGCGCACTGCAGAGCTAGTGCAAATGATATAAAAATTATATAAATTAAAATTTTTTAGACAATGATTGATCATTTCACTAGATAAGACCATTATCCCCTGACTGGGATCTTGCAGAGCCCTTTAAAGCTGCATTGAAACAGCAGTTTTCACCTTCAAACCATTGATCCTCAAAAACCTTAATGTCTTTACGACTGAAAAAATGAAAGACATGAACATCTCAGATGAGTAAATTATCAGAAGATTTTTTTTTCTGGAAGTGAATTAATCCTTTAGGCATTTTATCAATAATATAAATTCTTTGAAAATGTTAAAATTTTGCGTAAGCCCTGAACACTGTAAATAAATTGTATTTCCAAATTTATTTTTAGGAGGTGTTCAAAACAAGCCTGAAGCCTTTTCAAGAGAAGCACAAACTCTTAAAATTAGATAAATTCATCTGTAACCAACGAGTGAAGCACATCAAGGTAAACTCAACAGTTGAAAAACCTTCATATTCTTCAGAAATGAGTAATAATTACTTAACTTGTATCTTTATACTGTGTTACAGAATCAAGTTGAGCAAACAGAGGCACATATGAAGAAGGAGTTTGAGCAGCTTCGTCAGTTTTTGCGTGATGAAGAGGCAGCCAGGATAGCTGCTCTTAGGGAGGAAGAGGAGCAGAAGAGAAAGCTGTTAGAGGAGCAGATGATAAGAATTAACAGTGAACTCTCATCTCTGGTAGAAAGAATGAGGATCACCGAGGAAGAGATAGAGACTGACAACATCTCATTCCTGCTGGTAAGACCAATTATTTATCAATATATATATATATATATATATATATATATATATATATATATATATATATATATATATTCTACTGTAATTTTTTAAAACAAAAAGTATTCTTGTGTGCAAAGCTGTCTTTACTCCAGTCTTTACGGTCACATGATCCTCGAGAAATAATTATGCTTAATTTTAATTTTAATTTTAATAATGCTTAATTTTAATTCTATATAATAATTTTTTTTTTTTTTTTCATTTCCATGTAAATCCATCTGAAGAAGTACAAAGGCCCACCTGAAAAGTAAGCTCGACTTCTTCTTGTTTGACCTCTATCTGTACTAATTGTGACCCAAAATCTGAGTACTGACTGAGGATGTTCTTCCAGCACTCAGTGCACCAGTCCCTGTCCAGAGAAGCTCCCAGAAGTGTTGATTGATGTGGCAAAGCACCTGGGAAATCTGAAGTTCAGAGTGTGGGAGAAAATGAAGGCTGCTGCTCAATACAGTGAGTCTCATGTATCGATGGTTTCATGAAGAACCTTTTACATCCATGAAATCGTTCCACTCAACAAAAGATTCTTTATTGTGGAAAAATATCTTTAGATTTACAATTCTGGGTATATGTCTCACAATTCTGAGGTAAAATCCACATAAATCCACATCTCAGAAAATAAAATACTTACACTATGCCAAATTGTATACAGTTTGGTTATAAATTTCAGTCGAAGGGTATAAAAAGTAATGCAAGTCTTCACTGCTTTCCTAGTTATAAGAAGTGTAGAAAAGAATGGAAAGGTGCTTGTGGATGAATAACACTTACAAAAGACCTGCGTCTTTGTTCTCTCCACTTTAGTCTTGATACCTTGAAGGCTTTAAGTCGACCACAGCTACTGAAATAGCTTATAAATGGCAGAGACAAGAAACGCTAGATGCCATCCTGACAGGACGTAAAACATGCCGACACTTGTCATGACGCCGCAACCACTGAAAAAGTTTCTCAGTGCGAATTTCATTCAATATCTGTGGAGTTTATACTCCTTGTGGGGAAAAATCGATGGTGCGGAATTTTATGCCTACACTTATATCCATCGCCACCTGTAAGCTCTTTCAGCAGCTGTGGTCATCATATAAGTATTATATTTTCTGAGCTGTGTTGCGGTAAAAATAGCAACACGTAGCGCCAGAAGCTCTTCAAAATAATGGCCCCTATAATCCAAAATATATATAAAACGATGTGGATTTTTTAAAAATAATGTGAATCTTTTCATTGGTTTTCTACTACATATTTCAGTAAGAGACATCATTTACATTATATTGAGCCATACAAGGTTCCTTTTATATTGTAAACGTATTTAATTTATGTTAAAAACAAATGCCATTACATCATCTTTCATCTGTAGTTCCCGTCGTCCTCGACCCCAACACCGCTCACCCATGCCTGCATCTCTCTGACAATCTAAGCGGTGTGAGATTTGGTCAGTGGAGTCGACAGACCTTTGGTTACACAGACAAACGTGAAGGCTATACGAGCGTCCTGGGCTCTGAAGGCTTCAGTTCTGGGACTCACTACTGGGACGTTGAGGTCGGTGACAACACCACCTGGGCCTTAGGAGTGATTTCAGAATCTGCCATTCAGACTCGAGACAATCTGCCCAGTTCTGGTCTGTGGCGTCTTGGCTTTCACAATGGCACATACGGACAAGGCCGTTCAGGGGAGTTTCTCACACCGCTTGCTGTGAAACAAAAGGTCCAGCGCATTAGAATCCAGCTGAACTGGACTGAGGGACGTTTATCGTTCTTCAATCCTCTCACCGACACACATCTTCACACCTTCAAGCACAACTTTAGCGAGAAAGTGTTTCCGTATTTTTGTAACGTGTGTCCGTCTCAAGCTCTGCGGATCTTGCCGGTGGAAATGGCTCCAGCAGGACTGGAGGTGCAGAGGTTATTTGCATTAACCAGCAAAATAGAGAGCAAGTAGAGCTTTAGAAGTAAAAATCCTGTTAATTTTTTTACACAGAGAAAATAATATTTGAAATCCCTGTGGAGAAAATGAATGCCAATTCTTACCACAACCTAAAGGTTTGGTAAAATAACTCTGAATCTTTTTTTGAAGACATGACTGTGAAAAGACATAACTGTGAAAGTTGTTCTGATAGGCAGCTCTTAACGATAGATAGATTCAAAAGAAATTACTGTGAAATCTGCTGTGATAATAATTATTATTATTATTATTATTATTATTATTATTATTATTATTGTTTACAGATGATGTACTCACCCCCTTGTCATCCAAGATATTCATGTCTTTCTTTTTTGGGGGGGGGGGGGGCATTTTAGGATTTCTCTCCATATAGTGGACTTCTATGAGTTTGAACTTCCAAAATTTGCAGTTTAAATGCAGCTTCAAATGACTCTAAACAATCCCAGACAATTAAGCAGGGTCTTATCTAGTTAAATGATTGTTTATTTTCTAAAGACAAAACAAACACAAAAATCCTCAAAAAACATAATTTACTTACGACTGAAGCATCTTAGATGACTTGAGCATCTTGGATGACAAGGGGGTGAGTACATTATCTGTAATTTTTTGTTCTGAAAGTGAACTACTCGTTTAATTACGGAATTGTTACATTTTTACTTAGTTGTTTGATGTTGTCTTGTTATTTTTGGACTTTTAAATATTACTACTTGAAATATGCATGTTTAACTTTGAAAGTATTTTTGAGTAGCGTGACAAACAATCCTACTGTGAATTGCAACACATGATCTATGACTGTAATTTCGAAGACCCTTCCCAGCAAAAACACACAACACATTGCATACATAGCTCTGTGTTAAAGAGCACACTCATTTTTTTCTTCTGTTTTCTTCTATATTATTTATAAATATTACTTAAATGTTGTACTACAAGATTTTATATAATAATACAATATTTAAAAAATACAAATAAAACATTTAACCGTTTTGTTCATTTTTTTCTTCATGTCCAGTACGTTCTTCTGCAGTTATGATGTTATAAAGCTTTGAAAAATGAATTGATCTATTTATATATTGTCCAAATCTTTTTTTGTCACCAGGCTGCTGGTTAAAGAGAGAATGATTGATATGCTTGTCAGCTAATACAAGATTTCTTGGCTGTGAGGAAAACTGTATCAAACTGTAAGAAATGTATGACCAAACTGAGAAAAAAAAAAGTGTGAGAAATGTATGACTAAACTGAAAAAAATGGATCTTTAAAACATTTTATTACATACGGGTCAAAGATGAAAAATAGTTTAAGCAAAAATCAATTTATGACATATTAAAAGACAAATTACTTTCACCCAAATACTAGTTGTAATTCTACATTTTTTAAATTTGCCACTATCCTAGGTTTTGCCCATTTGTAAGAATTTTTTACTCATTTAAAACACTGAATGACAATGTAACATTATTTCAACCAAATTCTGACATTTTATTCTCCAAAAATGTATTTGAAACCTTAAAAATAGACACTTCTATTCATTGAGCTTCCTATGGACATAAAATCACTTTTGTAAATTTCTTTTGATGTGGACATCTTAACATCTTTGACCCATAAATATGTAAATATAAAGTTTCTAATAATTAGAAACGTTATATTTACATATTTATGGGTCAAAGATGTTAAGATGTCCACATTGTTTTTTAGTTTTGTGACTGAATAGCTGATTGATATATTTAATACTTTATATTTCAGTTTATAGACCTTTTTCCTGAGTAAACGATGAGCGCCGCCATTACGAATTCTAACGTCAGATTGAATGCTTTTCTGTTCCGGTTTCCATAGGAACCCATTCAAATAGCATCCATGTGTTTTTAATGTAGCTAACGTCCGCTGCTTCGTGTCATCTACACACTCATTAAAGTGAGGCACTGACAAATGACGGTCATTGCGACATTGCCAAGTGATGGCGCTATGGAGCCATGTGCTTTTTAAAAACATTTTAATAGGTTTAACATTAGTTTATTAGCTCGGAATATACCCTAATTTGACTAAAAACAATGCAGACCGGGAATGTAAAGCATTCTTTCAGTTAAGAGTCGGACTTACTTCCATGTTCACGAAAAACTTCATTCCTCAGTTCTGATTGGTCAGCAGCTGTGTCGTATTCATGATACGGCCAGAGCCATATAAAAAGATGGCTCTGGATACGGCACTGCTATGACCGCTTCACTCAACAGTTTTGTGTATCATTGAACCCCCTTAGCAACCACCCTTAGCAACGTAAACACAGCTGCAGCAGTTAGGGACTACTTTTTACAGCGGAAGGCAGTTAATGATTTTACTTTATGAAAACGTACAACTTAATATATATAAATCAATATATATTTTTGATTTTAATATTTTTATTGTGTGGTAACCGTTTTATAAAAGCAATAAGGTACTTGAGGCCATGCTGTATCAATAAATTACGGCTGAAGGGGTTGCAGGCACTCCGCTTCGCTTTGTGCCTAACAACGCCCTTCAGACGTGATTTATTCAAGATACAGCACAGCCTCTCGTACCTTATTGCTTAAATATTTAAGTATGTTAATATTTAATCCTGCCATATATATGAAATAGTAATAAGATTTTAATGATTTTTTTAAATATTTAAAAATAAATCCTGGTTACACTATACAGTATAGTTCCATTAGTTAGTTAGTTAGTCCAAAAATGTATTAACATAAATGAACAATAAATAATACATTTATTGTTAAACAAAGCAATTTGGTTCAGATGCTGATATTTATATACAACACTAAGATGGTTTTTTCATAGCTTGTAATGTAAATCAACAAGATCTTATTATAGTATAACAGACTACTGGCATAAAATGATATAAATATCAGTCGCCACACTTATCTCCAATAATATGTCTTATGAGATTTAAGTGCTTACTTTATTATCAAAGCTTTGTCGTTTGTGTTTTATTGACCTGGAAATGGACATTTTTAGAATGACACTAAAAGTATATAAAAAAAATATATAATTATATATATAATATAATTTAAATCAGACAACAGATTCTTTATTGATTCTTTATTGGCATTGATGGTTCCATGAAGAACCTTGAACAGCCATGGAACCTTTCAAATGCAGAAAAGGTTCTTTATAGTTGAAAAAGGTTCTTTAGATATTTAAAATGGTTCTTTTAGGAACTGTTCACTAAAAGGTTTTTTGGGGAACCAAAAATGGTTCTTCTATGGCATCACTGCAAAAACACCCTTTCGGAACCTTTATTTTTAAGAGTGTATATGTGTGTTGATCATTTATATGATTTAGAAATTATAAAGTATATTTATATAAGGTGAATAGTAATATAATAGTAATATTGGCACATACAAATTATTCATACACCAAAAGATGGCAGATAGATATAGTCTGTGAGTTATGAAGTAAAATGCACAAATGTGTTACCATTGCTCCATCAGCTGCTCTAGTAGATGAGCCAGTCATCACTTTTCAGTCCAAGATTTGCATGAACTAGATTCCTATTTTTATCCTAAAATGCCCTGGAGTTTTGTAAAAATTTGACTGTGCTTAACTGTTCTTAAGCAATAATCAAATTGTATAAAGCTGTCCTCGGTTTCAGCTATATTCAAATCCACATAGTAATCAAGGTCACTGAGTATTCACTAGTTTTCTCCAGAAACCACACTGTCTGGTATTCAGCTTCTACATTAACAGTGGCAACAATGACAGTAATTAGAGCATGACTCCTGACATAGTATCTCAGCACATGTGATGTCCTATAATTGATTTCCTCCTATGACGGACAAAAATGTTTTTGTAAATGCCAGAAAGGCATTCCTCTGAACTGCCGCTGCCAGTAACAGCTATATTCAAAACAAGCTATAAATGACTGAGTACTGTCATGTGAGACATAAAAAAAATAGCTTTGTTTCAGCATTATGCAAAATGGGGCCTACAGAACAGGTATTGCTGGAATTACAAATAACTCTATAGAAAAACAATAATTTATAAATCCATTTTCATCAATCCTAAGATAACTACTAGTTTATTTTAAAGGGGTCAGCAGATGCCCTTTTTCCACAAGTTGAAACGATTCTTTAGGGTCTTGATGAGAAGTCTATAACATACCTTGGCTAAAATTTCACAATGGTAGTGCTCTTTTTACTTCAGCCCTTTTAATCAGCCCTTTTTAGAGCGAGCTATTCTGTTGCATGTTCCTTTAAATGCTAATGAGCTCTGTTTGCCCCGCCCCTCTCTGTGGGTGAAGCAGCATCACAAATGATTTGCACGAACATAGACGCATATGTAGCACTTACCGAAAGTAAGGTTAATCCTCTGCGTCTTCAGCGGCTCAGATGTCGGGAGTAAATGACGACTGCTATGTTCAATATTGCATCCAACAACAGAACACCTCAATCGCTCAATCTGAGACATTCTTGTTTTCCCCTGCACCTGAGTCCACACAATGGCGATCAGAGTCGGACTGTTTCAGCTCGGTGAGGGCGGGTCTAAGATAAGCCGCTCATGTCAATCTACTATCGTGGGAGCGGCCTCTGACGGTCGTCACACCGAAAAAAAGCTGAGAATGACCAGATTTTAAAAAGGGGATTTTACTTTTAAAGATTAAAGAAAATATCACTGGGTGGATTTTTATTATTGCAGGGTGGTTGTGTACACAAACTGCCAAAACACATTAATGTTCAATTTTGCATCCGATGATCCCTTTAAAATATTTAAATTATTTGACTACATGCATTAGATTGTAGGTGTATAAACTAATTCCTTTAACTTTAAAATAAAACTTTTAAGTATAATAGATTACAATACAAATATGCCACAGATGTATAATCTGTTAATTAATCTAAAATCCTTTTTACTGAGATGCGCAATATATTTTTAGTTTAGGGTTCTGAGACTGTGAAATATGAATGATTGCTTTCATGAAATAAAATCACAGGAGCAAATCAATGAAAATGATCAGTAATTTGTTGAACTCCACACGTTTAGTGTTCGCGGTATTCATGTATTATGCAAAATCCTGTTATCAACCTTGAAATCGACGTCTATAGAGCAACCGAGGCTGTAGCCTAAACTGGGAAACGGATTTTATCTTCTTTTTTGCTTGTTTGTTTGTTTTTTTCAATGTAAAGGACATTATCTGTGGACTTGTGATGAATAATAACAACGATAGTTAACATCTTTGTTAGGAATCTAAGTAACCTTGAAAGTGAAACCAACGTTTTGTGTATTTCATAAGTTTATTTCTTATACAAATGTAAAAATGCAATAAATCTTTTTTTTTTTTTAATTTCATTATAGTAACGCTAGACCATAATCCATTTTGTCATTATTGTTGTTTTCATTTTATCATTAGGCTAATCATTTTCCTGTTGTATTTTTTTTGTTTTTTTTTGTTTTTTTGTTCTTTCATCCACCTGTTCTGTAGGCCTATTATGAGGTATTGATGTTGCCATGTTGTTTGTATATGAATAATTGTTTTAAAAAAGAACAAAAAATTAGTTTTGGCTACTTCATGGTGCATGCTCACTTCACTGAAATGTAGGTCTCTGGCTCCCTCTGGCGATCACAACTAAAACGTGTGAGCCATTTGTGAACGTCCAAAAATTAAACCGAAACCAGAGCAGTCGGGAGCGGCTTTCTGCTAAAGTGAGCCGTTCAAACTTGATTGCACTGTGCGCAATAATTTTACACTTTCAGAGAATAACAATGGTTTTTAATTAAAGGGAAACTAGTTCTGATAAAATAGTTTCGGTTGATGTATTATGGCACAGGTGGGTGTTGGTCATTTTTATTTGTATACTAAATTATAAGGTTGCTTATAATAGATTATACATGTTGACATGTATAATCTATTTTTTTTTTTTTTTTTTAGAAAACAGAAACAAGCCTGCAGTCAGGAAATCCAAGTCAGAGATTTAAGAAAGGAAAGAGATAATGGAAAGGAAGGCAAGGCATGAAGTTCAATTTGTCAATATAAAGCTTTAAAATATAGACACAATTATAGTATTAAGAGAACATAGGAAAAGCTTTTACATATGGTTACTGTTTCACTTGTTCGTTTTGTTAATTACAAATTACATTTTACAAAAAGTGGCCCACTTTACCTTTATGAACCCTATCAGGTTGGATACATTTTTACGGCTCATATAGTATGATACAGTGAGAAAATGAAGCTTAAGGAGGAATACTTAAAAAATTCTTAAATTTTAAAAGTAATTTTTTATTGCAAAAGTATGATGAAATTCTGATAGCTTGTAATGTAAATCTAAGAGGTAATTATAACAGACTACGTGTAAAATACATCTACTTATAATGCAGCTGATGTCTTAGCAAGATGATATTTACATGTTTAGTTTGAGGATTCAAAGCTCTGTAGTTTCAAGATATAATTCAATGAAGTACAATAAAGACTGAGAGATGTACAAATAAATTTTCTTCAAAAGTCTGATGATCATAATTAATACTCACAACTGACCATACTTATTCTTAAAAAGAAAGAAAGAAAGACATCTGGATAATTGAGTAATTCTTACTTTAAAAAGAGTATGTAGAAACCTGAAGTTGGAAATGTTTAAGGCCTTTCACTGGCTAAAGAAATTAAAAATAAACTATCAGTCAGACTACAGAGGGTTTTTTATAGCAAAATTTTGATCATGTTGATAATTAAGAGATCTGTCTATTTCAACTGTCATGTGCACAGGAGAGGATGTTGCTGTTGTTAAGTGTTCATAATGTTTTGTCATAATGCCAGTTTTACTATAAATAAATGCACATTTGCTTATAATGCAGTGATCCGTTACTTTATTAACACAAACAGGATTTGATCACAATGTACTTTAGGATCGTACTGGTTTTGTAATGTAAGTCACTTTGAATTAAAAGCATCTGCTAAATCATAAATGTTTACATTTAGCAATGGACAAATCTAATAAGGACAGAACACAATCATTATTTAATTTTAGGTAGAACATTTTGCTCAAAGTAACCAGGGTTGGCCATATTTCCAGCAGGTTTGTACTGACCAACGACAAAAACCGTGTTTCCATTAGTAGCCAGACCGACTCCGAGCTCTGTGGATGATTTCCACACAACCTGGGTGAAATGCCCTGCAAATATATGAAATAGATATATACAACCAAAGGCAGTAAGCCAAAAATAAGAAATGTCAGAGTCTGAACCATTTTGGTAAAGTCAAATATTAAAATTAAATTATTTAATGATCATTACCTGTGCCAGATGTAAATCCTGGTGAGCTAAAGTCGTAATCCTTGATCTCACTGTACCAACTGTCTACAGCCTCCTTCCCTAAAATATACAAAACAATCAAAATTCATTGTGAGGCACTCTAGCATTGTTTGAACAGGTAAATGTCACATTTTATGATCTCACTCAAGTAATTTATGCACAAAATCTGTGTACAAACGAATTATGATTTACTAATTTATCGCAAAATGTAGGAACAACTGACACCATGCATACAAACATACATACACCATACATACAAAGGTGCTTTCCACCTTCAATACCATGACTGAAGTGCCCTTGAGTAAGGCACTGAACCCCTAGTTGCTCCCCGGGCGCTGGAGCAATAGCTGCCCACTGCTCAGGTGTGTGTTCACAGTGTGTGTTTGTTCACTTCTCACTGCTGTGTGTGTGTGCACTTGGATGGGTTAAATGCAGAAGGCCAATTTCGAGTATGGGTCACCATACTTGACAATACGTCACGACTTTCATGATGCCATAGAAGAACCTTTTTTGTCTAAATAGTTCCATAAAGAACCTTTAACATCTGAAGAATCTTTCACAAAAGTTTCACAAAAGGTTCTTTGTGGCGAAAGAAGGTTCTTCAGATTATAAAAAAGGTAAGAAAGAGATAGCTCTTTAAAGAAGCTTAGACTGAATGGTTCTTTCTGGAACCAAAAATGGTTCTTCTATGGCAGCGCTGTGAAGAACCTTTTAAAGCACCTTTATTTTTAAGAGTGTACCTTATTAATTGTGTTATAAATAAATTGTACACATACATAAATATATTTCATCATATACAGAGAAAAAAAAGAAAGGAAAAACTGCATTATAGCTCAATCTGAGAGGTTTTCTATGTATGACAAGAGCTTTGTAATCTGGGTCTGTATAAAAGGTGTTCGAACCAGTTTTGAGGATGGCACTGTTGGCATTACTTCTTTATTATTATTAATAATAATATAAATGTTTACATTTTTCAAAATTAGTCTTGTGTAGGTAGTGCTCAAAGATCTCAGATGACAGCATGTCTTTAGAGACCGCCATAAAGTTACGAAATGTTGTGTGGAAAGCCTTTATATGGAGCTGGTTTGCGTGTTTTACCCAAATGCTACACTTAATTAGAATACCCCAATTTCTTTCATATCTAGAACAAGGTTACAAACTATTGCAAATTTTTTTTTTTTTTTTTTGACTCCAGGGGCCTCATTTATAAAACTTTCTTACGCACTGATTTGATCTTAGAGTGTTCGTACGATCAAATCCACGTCAAAGTACAGATTTATAAAAACCGTCTTTGACGTGGAAAAGTACTTATCTCCACGTCAGATTCCAGCTTGGCGTACGACCGTTTCCTTGTGGTAATGCCTGGTATTGCAGATATTTCAGCCTCACTATAATTTGATTTCTTGCGCTCCTTTTTACTTGCCATTGTCACAGAGTTTTTGCTTTAGGAATGAGCTCATTTTATATGTTAATTAATTAAGCAGGGGCGTTTCGACGGCGGAACATTCAGCTGCACACAATTCCACGATCATTTGTGATTTATAACCGAATGACTGGCGTACGCATGGATTTCGTGTGTACGTTCGTTTCTCTGAATCGCTCTTACGATCAAATTAGAAAAGTTCTTAGATAAAATCAAGGATGGTTTCTACGCAAGTCTTTATAAATGAGGCCCCAGATTTTACCTGTGGGTGTCTTTTTGGCAGAGCTGAAGGAACAATACACATTCTCCCCGTTGTCTGTTTCACTGTGCTCCAGTGTGTCGATGCTCAGCAGGTAATCCGCCCATTTTTGAGCAGCGCTGCACAGTTCATCACTGTACGTCAGCTCTGGGGCTTGATGCTGCCTCCTATACTCATTATGGGCTTCCAGGAACTCCTGTTTAAAGCTATTATCTGTGGAGGATCATACAAACACCAGCCTTTCATTCATAGACTAAAACTAGAAAGTAAATAAAGCTGTAAACATGCCCAAACTTTTCAGTAAATTTAAAGAAGGTCGAATCAACTCACACAGATTGTATTAGCGAAGTTCAATATTGATTCTGTTTAGTTTAGTAACTGTCAATGTTTCAAAGTTCTTTAGTTATGAATCGAACTTAGTTGAACTAAAAGCAGCTCTGTGGAAGCTATAGTGTCATTATTCTCAGTTCAATGTTGATTCAGTTTCACTAATAGTGCATAGTTCACTTAATTATAAAACAAGACTAATTCAGTGATAAGCAGCTCTACAGAAGGCATAGTGTTAGCTAATAGCTCAGCACTTATTCACTTCAGTTGATTTAAAACAGTTCGTCAGTAATGAATCAAATTCAATGCAGGTATAAACTTGCTCTAAAAAATACAATAATGTCATTGTCCAGCTCAGTTTAGTTCAAGTTCTTTTGTCATCCAATAGTGTCAACGTAGTCAAATTGGCATTAAATCAGCATTTTAAAAACATTTAACATTAAAATACAGAAACACCTATTCGTGACCCTGGACCACAAAACCAGTTAAGCATGGGTATATTTGTTGCAATAGGCAACAGTTATGCCAAAATGAATTAGAATATTAAGATAATGTTCCAAGAAGATATTTTGTAAATGTCATACTGTAAATATATCAAAACCTATTTTTGGATTAGTAATATCCAAGAACTTCATTTTGACAACTTTATAGGTGATTTTCTCAATATTTAGATTTTTTTTGTACCCTCAGATTCCAGATTTTCAAATCTCAGCCAAATCTTAACAAACTTTACATCGATGGAATGCTTATTTATTCCGCTTACAGATAATGTATAAATCTAAATGTAATCTAAATGACTGGTTTTGTGGTCACATTTCACATAAGTACATATGACCCACCTGCCATTGCTTCCAAGGTAAGCTGTAAAGAACCAAAATAATCATTGTTATTAATATTCACATTATAGCAAACATTGTCATTTTAAAATCTATATGTGGCTCTTCATCATTTCATATTACCTTCTCTTTGAGCTGTAAGGGTGTTGTGTTCAGCTGGTAGTTTAAAGCTCAGCACACAGATGATGTATATATATATACCATTGGCTGCATATCTCCTCCTCCTCCTCTGCCTCCACCTTCATAGACTGACATTCCTCAACTCTATCTCTTTCATTTAATTGGAGGGTGTAACTGGTCCCAATAGTTAAAGAGTGAAAGTAATGTCTATCAGTATGATTCCGTGGAAGTTTTACATGAGCTTTTGTAGACGTCTATTGTTTCTTTGTGTGTGTGAGTGAGTGAAAGAAAGAGTGAGTAAGAAGGAGAGAGAATGTAAGGTACTTGTTATTTCCAGAGAAATGTGAAAGACCTAGGCAAGGTAGGTATATTTGTGACAAGCTTGATGTGTGTGAGATTAATGATTTTATAAAAAATAAAAATTATGCAATGCCATAAAAAGTAGAAATGCAGTGCAGTGTTAAACATTAGATATATTTGCGTGTGTGTGGTAAAAAATATATATATAAATTAAAATGTATATTGCTACAGCATTTTTCATCAGTCTCTAAACTAGAGATTAGCTTTATTTTCAGTCATTTAGATTTACATTTATGCATTTAATAAATGCTTTTGTTTAGAGCAACTTACACGGCTTTTTAAGGTGAAAATATTATTTATGAATTTAAACTATATGGAGAAAAAATCCTAATGGTCTTAAGATTCACCTGTTCAGCTTTTGTGTAGGTAAATGCTGTCTTACTAGATTTTGGATCAATTCATTTTGTTCAGTTATTCATATACACACAGTGGTGACCAAAATTATTAGAACAAGTATTTTCACCTGCTAAAAAGTCAGTTATTTCTATCTTTTGCTGTAGTGTGTCAGTAGGAAATATCAGTTTACATTTCCAAACATTCATTTTTGCCATTAATTGTAATAATCCAGTCAGGTTTTTGTTTGCACAAGGAGTCTGATAACAGCTAGTGCTCCACACAAATATCTGATCTCATCCTCATCCAGTCTGTCTTGAATGACATGAAGAAACACAACAAACTGAGACAGACTCAATCCAGAAGAACCTTGGCAACTTCTCCAAGATGCATCAAGAGACCTACCTGCAAAGCTACCTGAAAAACTATGTGCAAGTGCACCTAAGAAAAAAGCTGCTTTAAACGCAAAGGATGGTCACACCAAATGTTGATTTAATTTAGTTAATAGAAGTAAATTGATAAAGAAAATCTATTTATGGCATTGTTTTTGACAGCATCCTCATTTTACAGCATTTTTACACAACATTTAATAATACTGTAGTTTGAAGCATCTTGGAGATGTTGCCACAGTTCTTCTGGATTAATCTGTCTCAGTTTGTTCTGTTTCTTCATCATTCCAGACAGACTGAATGATGATGAGATCAGATCTCTGGCTGATGTCAGACTCCTTGTGCAAAAAAAAATCTTACTTGATTATTACAATTAATGGCAAAATGAATGTTTGGAAATGTAAACTGATATTTCCTACTGACACACTTCAGCAAAAGATAAAAAAAACTAAGCTAAAACCATAGTGTTCTCATAATATCAGCCACCACTGTAGATGTGTCCTGTATTATGTATGATCTGAATGTTAGACATTGTGCGTTTTAGTATTTGGGTTGTAAACTCACAGGTTTTAAAATGGCATTCCTCTGCAGTTAATAGCTTGTTAAAATAATAGCTGGTAAATAAAAAGCAGTGTAGTCACGCAAGTAGCTTTACAAGTCACTCCCATTAACTAGTAAAACAGGCAAGAGCTCAAAATGCATGAGAAACTCATTAGGTGGCAGATATAATTTCAGTTTGGGAGGCATGAGGAAAGACTTTTAACTTTAACTTTTTACGTAGACTTTAAACTCGACATTGAAGTCCCCAGATTTTAATAGGTAAAGGAAATATGTAAAATGAAACAAAACACAAAGAGATCAAGTGTACCCTCATGGTCTTACAAACACAATTACCTTCCTTCCATGGAACTCTGAATGAAAGAAGGCTTGTATACACAGTGGTTTGGAAAGACATGGGTGACTGAGCTATTTCTAATCAGTATAAGATCATGAGCCGCATGAGTGTCTCTAAACTTGTATTGTCAGGCAGGCACACACAAATATTAACAAACACCAAGTGTTTCCTCCAAGAGTTCCCATGTGATCCATTTCAGGTCAGGTTAGGGTTAGGGTTAGAGTTAGGTGTTAGGTGTATAAGTATTCTTTCTTAATTATAAATGCAATATGCTAAAATAATGATTTGATCATTATTAAAAATAAATGAATGAAAAATGCAGCATTACATCACTTGCTCACCAATGGATCCTCTGCAGTGAATGGGAATTAGAGTCCAAACTGCTGATAAAAACATCACAGTAATCCACACCACTTAAGTCAATCAATTAATGTCTTGTAAAGCAAAAAGCTGTGTGCTTGTAATACGATTTAATGTTAATACAGTAAGATGTTTTAACTTAAACCATCCCATCTGGCCAAAATATCAGTCCATAATCCATAAAAACGCTTCCTCCAGTAAAAAAGTCCCCCTGTTGTCCTTTCCCAGCGAAATCCACCCACATAAATTTGTTTAGATCTGTTTTTGCTTGTAAACAGTTTTTGATTCATGAATATTTCTCTTCTGATTCAGATAAGCCAACTTTTTTTTTTTTTTTTTTTTTTTTTTACTGGAGAAAGCAATAATATGAAATAGAGGAATTGTTTGAAGTTAAAAACATCTTAATGATGGATTTGTTTTTTACAAACATGCAGCTTTGCACATCACAATATGTTAACTTGTGGATTATTGTGATGTTTTTAGCAGCTCTTTGAACTCATTCTGATGGCACCCATTCACTGCAGAGGATCCATTGCTGAGTAAGTGATGTAATTCTGAATTTCTGAATCTCTTCTGATGAAGAAATATAGTACAACTTGGATGGCCTAAAGATGACTAAATTTTCATTTTTGGGTGAAGTATTCCTTTAAAGGGTTTGTTCACCCAAAAATTAAAAATGACCTACGGGTTTACTCACCCTCAAGGCATTCTAGGTGTGTATGACTTTCCTTTTTCAGATGAATACAATGAGAGTTATACTGAAAAATGATTGTGGCTCCTTCAAGCATGATAATAGCAGTGGGCGGGTATTTCTGTTCAATAGTTCACAATTCCAATACAGTGCATCCATCCATGATAAAAAAAAGTGCCTCACACAGCTCCAGGGGGTTAAAAAAGTTTTCTTTACAAATGCCCAGCTGAGGGAAATGACTTGTCTTAAAGGGACTTTGACGACAGTTAGTGCAAGCTATAAGTGATTATTATGTTTTAAATATGGAAATTTTTCTTACAACAACACATAGATTCACTACTGGAGGCCTTTATTCACCCCCTGGAGCCACGTGGAGCACTTTTTCTTATGGATGGATGCACTTTATTGGACTTGTTTTGAAATGATGAAGAGAAACACCCACCCACTGCCATTATAGAGCTTGGAAGAGCCAGGATAATTTTTTATCTAACTCTGATTGGATTCATCTGAAAGAAGAAAGTCATATACACCTAATGCCTTGAGGGTGAGTAAATCATGGGCTAATTTTTATTTAATATTTGTTCCTAATAACATGTAATGAAACCCCAATGCATGCAAATTATTGCTGCCTAAAATACTCAGTAACTGTGGCCTGATACTCTGGAAAACAGATGACTTTATGCGATACAGAACACTCACTGTAAATGTTTTTTGCAACATCTGACATCCTAAACAATTACCAAAATGCTCTCAGTGCAGGAGTTTGAGAAAATGTTTGTTATTTGAGAACTGTCAAATAACACGGTGCCTTTTCATCTTGAGATGGTGGAACAGAAGCCCCCATACAGTCAAAAACAACTTAACAAACCATTTTACGGTTGCAATGTGCAGCGTGTTCTTGTAAATTCTCATCCTTTACAGCTTCCACTATTTTCCAAGTTAAGAGTGTTTTACGACAACCTGCCTTTCCTTCAGGGTCAGAGGGCATTGCATTACTGCCTGATCAAAAAGAGCTTTTTTGTCATAATCGCCTCTTTCTGTGTTTAGAGTTTCAACAACTCATTAGACATGAACATAGTGAAAAGTGTAAGAGCATATGTTTGCATTAAAGGGATAGTTCACCCAAAAAAAAAATAAAAAATGCTAAAAATGTAATCATCCTCAAACCACCCAAAATATAGATGAGTTTGTTTCTTCGTTAGAACAGATTTTGCTCACCAATAGATCCTTTGCAGTGAATGGGTGCCGTTAGAATGAGAGTCCAAACATTTGATAAAAAAAAACATCACAGTAATCCACAAGCAATCCACACCACTCCAGTCCATCAATTAACATCTTGTGAAGCCAAAAGCTGCATTTTTGTAATAAACAAATCTGTCATTAAGATGTTTGTAAGAACTGCAAAACACTACTGTATTCGTAGAAGTGCTTTCTATCTTGAATTGTCTCTTTTGATACATGACCTACTGTATTTTTACAGTTTTTTTTTTCCAATGTGAGATGCTTGTTATTAAGTTATTTATTTATTTTCAGTTCTCATAACAGTCATGCAGTATAAAGTCATAAAAACATCACTTTCTGATATGAAATCTAACTGTAAGTATTCCTAGATTTTGGATATCTGACTTACCTGGCGCCAGAAAAGCCAGTCTAGTTTAGCTCATGCTTTTTGACAAACAGGAATGTATTCCGATGAACGTGGATATGCGTGAGAAGACACAATAGTTCATGCAGGTGTACTGTAAATCCAGTTGTATCCAAATTAGGATCAGTTATTATATTGCAATGGACTGATAAATCTTGTTGTTGCATCTGGGTTGTGTTCTTTCACCTATTCAGTTTTCTTTTCTTGCTTGTTCTTTTCAGAAGCTGTATTCCTGGTATGTGTGGTTTGTATCTGTGCATTTTACAGATTTCCATCTTATCTCAAGACATATAAACAAAAATCTGAAATTCTACTGAAGCGATAAAGTAGCTTCCTCTCCCCCCATTCACTTGAGGTCTGTGTGACAGCTGGCGGTTTCTCCAAATTATTTTTTGTGTGGAAACTCTTTGAAAGAGAAGCAAGCTGTTTGTACTGTCTTGAAATGATCATATAAAGAGTAACCACCGAGGGGCAGCACATCACAGCTGGTCTATTAAAGTGAGCATTTTGGATCAACATCCTGGACAAGATATTAATGCTATAATGCTTCTATGTGTTTTTTATTGTTTAAGCCATGGTGACAAAACAATAAGCAGTCATTATAATCTTTTATAGAAACTGCAGTGATATTTTCTACTTTTTAAATCATTATGAGTATAGAGGAACATGTCAGCGAATTAATCAAAAATTAAAACTATAAATAAAAACATTTGTTGCTTGAAATAAAGTACATAAAATATATTTAAATAATATAGATAGATAGATAGATAGATAGATAGATAGATAGATAGATAGATAGATAGATAGATAGATAGATAGATAGATAGATAGATAGATAGATTTGTCTTGCATAAAAATAAAAACCATAATTAAAATTGAACATCTCTTAATTTATCCACAACTTTGATTTGTTTTGTTCATGTCCTGTTGTCCAGGCTGGTCTGAATACTTGATCATTAATACATCACTTATACTATGGGGCCAGAGCCATAGGGAGAGAGAGTTGCGACAACTCCATTCACTCCAATGGGCCAGTTTTTTACAGCAATGGCAGATCGTGGAAGCACTCCATAGTTCCCCGAAGTTAGCGCTAATGCTATTAGCGCCGTAGAGATGCAGCAGAAGAGACCACTGTGATCAACTTTTAAACGCTAAGACATTTATAAAACAAAACCGTATATTATCAGCACAGCTAATCAGTTTAACTTGTGCATTAAAACAGATTATTAATAGATTATTTCTCACTTAATTAGTAGATTTACGGGATGTTATGCATTCTATTCTTGTCGTTTTATCCATCGTTGTGTAATTAAGGCTTTTAAACAGGATTTTTGTGGGTGGGGAGTTATTTAATACATCTGGATTAATTGATTGACCTAAGTGAGAATGAAAATGTTAAAATAGGCGAGCAGTTTTCATTTTAGAATCATGTAAGGCTAAATTTCCAAAAATGTATACTGTGTTATACATTGTAATACATTGTTATACATTGTACACACATGTTTACTGTATTTTTACACTTAAAAGTCATAGCTACTAAAGAACTATTGTGTGAAGGATCAGTGATGCCACCGGACTAAAATTTGACTTAACCATTTCCCCTGTTATTCTCCTTCTCTACTATCCTGCTTTCAGAACAAGAACCACCTGAAGAAAAAAAGTGCCAGTTCCCAAGTATGATTACATCACATTTTCTTAATGTAATCTATAGATTGCTCCTGCTGACTATATCCAGTTTTTTATGAAAACTTCAGATGACCAGCACCTGTGAAGAGATGACACCAACCATTGAGAGGACTTCAGATGAAGCCGACTCTGAATAAACATACAAAACTGATACATTTTCCTTGTATTGTAATCATCATGATCACATCATGCTTTAATTTTTTCCCTGTTTCTGATTACATGGCGTTACTTAACTGCATGATTTGTATAGCTTAATTTCAGAACATTTCTGCCATATTAACATTATTTTAAAACCCATACACTTGTTAACAGAACTCTTATTTGTCATGTAGATACACTCATATTCTGTAAAGCTGCTAGAAACGTACTCGGTTACTGACGTAACCTCGGTTCTCTCTAGAGAGGGAACGAGTACTGCGTAAGAAGTATCTTACGCTACGGGAAAATCCTTTTCTGCGAGATATTGAAGCCAAAAATTATCCTTAATTTTGAAATAATGTAAAGCGCATTGCAGCAGCATACAGACATAGGCGAAACAGCTTGCGCGCCTATTGGCTGCTCTGCGGCAACTGCAGCAGCCTATTAGAGCGAGGCCTGACGCGACGCCAGATCCAATGGGGGCATTTCGCGCCCTTTGCGTCGCTTCGCGCCCTTTTCGTAGCTTCCCGCCTAAAAGGGCGTGGTCTAGACCTATAAATATCGCTCATAGGCAGCTATTATCTGGTTTTTCATCATCAAAGCAACCAGAGCGTGCGCATGCACGGCAAGATACGCAGTACTCGTTCCCTCTCTAGAGAGAACCGAGGTTACGTCAGTAACCGAGTACGTTCTCTTACGAGAGGTCTCTCGTACTGCGTAAGAAGTATCTTACGCTAGGGGACCCAGTGTAAAACGCCGTGCATGCTGAGATCTGACACCAAAGACCCAAGGGCGAAAGCCCGGGGTTCATACAGTTCATAATCACCTATAGAACTCACAGGGAGTCCGGGGAAGAGGGAGGGGCAACGCCGCACCCTTCCACATAGTGCAGCGTCACTCAGACGCTAAGTAAACGTACATACAGGGCGGGGTTACGGCCTGAGCTGACGTAAGAATAAGGGTCTTCACACAGTTTGCCCAGACACATCTTGTGCTATTACTTTCACTGTCGACCCTAGAGCTGTGCTCAGTAGACGCAGCATTCCGAGCTGATAACATCAGGTCAGACAACACTGAACATCCAGACTGACAGCAATCTGGCCTGTAAGGCGGGAACCTCCAGCCCTCCAGCCCGCCGCCGTACAAATATCTTGCAAGGCAATTCCACTCGACCACGCCCACGATGAGGCCACGCCCCTCGTGGAATGTGCTCTGACACCTAGCAGGCACTCCATGCCCTTGGAAGCATATGCCAACGCAATAGCATCAACTATCCATCTGGATAAGCTCTGTTTCGACGCGGCCAGTCCCTTGGGACGCCCGTAAAACGAAACAAAAAGCTGCTCTGTCTGTCTAAAAGCAGATGAGCGTGACACGTAAGCTCGTAATGCCCTGACTGGGCATAGGAGGCTCGCGTCCGTTTCCTCAACATTGACCGGTAGGGCTGACAGCGCGATGACCTGTGCCCTAAACGGTGTGTTGAGTGATTTTGGAACGTAACCATGTTTGGGTTTGAGTATGACTTTAGAGTCATTAGGTCCAAATTCCATGCACGTCGCGCTCACAGAGAGTGCGTGCAAATCCCCTATGCGCTTCACTGAAGCGAGAGCCAGCAGAAACACGGTCTTAAGAGACAGGTATTTCAAATCAATCGTCTGCAGAGGCTCGAATGGTCCACCTTTCATGGCCTCTAGTACCACAGAAAGGTCCCATACGGGGACTGAGGGAGGTCTGGGGGGATTTAGTCTTCTAGCTCCCCTCAGGAAGCGAATAACTAAATCGTTCCTTCCTATTGACTGACCTAGCGTTGTGCTCGAGAACGCTGTTATGGCCGCCACATAGACTTTGAGCGTGGACGGGGTTCTGCCCTTGTCCAGCAGCTCTTGTAGAAAGGAAAGCACCTCCATCACACCACAGTTAGTGGGTGACGAGCCGCGAGCTGCGCACCAGCCCGAAACACTGACCATTTTGAGGAATAGAGCCGTCTCGTAGACGGGGCTCTAGCCTGCGTGATCGTGTTTAATACTCCTTTAGGGAGTTCATCATATATTCGCTGGTGGCCCAGACATGAAGGGACCACAGCTCTGGGTGAGGATGCCAAATCGAGCCGCTGGCCTGAGAGAGAAGGTCTCTCCTCACTGGTATCGGCCACGGGGCAGTGCTCGTCAGCTGCATCAGCGCTGGGAACCAGGGCTGGTTTTCCCAAAACGGCGCTATCAGCAGTATTGAACATCCTTTTTCCCTGACCCTCTCTATCACCTGAGGTAGGCGAGAGACGGGGGGAAAAGCATAGAGATGACGGCGGGGCCATTCGTGGGCCAGCGCGTCTCTGCTTTTTGAGTAAAATTCCAGACAGTGAGCATTGTTCGGAGACGCAAACAGGTCTACTTCCGCTCTGCCGAATTTTTTCCACAGTAGTTGTACTGTCTGTGGGTGTAGAGACCATTCGCCTGCTGGAACATTGTTCCTGGACAGTCTGTCTGGCCCTATGTTTAGAAGCCCCGGCACATGCGCTGCTTTCAGCGAGCGCAGGTTGCGCTGAGCCCATACCAGGAGGCGTTCTGCAAGTCTGTATAGGTTTTTGGACCTGAGACCGCCCTGGCGATTTATATAGGAAACCACTGACATGTTGTCCGAGCGGACTAATACATGGTTTCCTTTTATTTGGGGACAGAAGCGCATCAGCGCGTTCTGTACTGCCAGCATTTCGAGGCAGTTGATATGCAGGAGCTTTTCCCGTTCTGACCACTGGCCAAAAGACGGTCTGCCCTCGAGCAGAGCCCCCCATCCCGAGGTGGACGCGTCCGTAGACACCACTTTTATTCTCGAGGAAGTCCCCAGGCTTACACCTAACTGGTACCAGTCGATTGCTCTCCACGGTTTCAGGGCTGTGACACATTTCTGATTGACTGTGATACGAAGCCGACCGGGCGCCCACGCTTGACGCGGGACGCGCGCTTTCAGCCAGAACTGCAGTGGGCGCATACATAGCAGACCCAGCTGCAGAACTGATGACGCTGAGGCCATGAGACCCAGCATTTTCTGAAATTTTTTGAGCGGGACAGACGCGCCGCAGCGGAACGAGCCCGCTGTGCGCTGAATGTCTGCTGCGCGCTGTGGTGACAGCCGCGCTATCATTGGCAGCGAGTCCAATTCTGTGCCCAGGAAGGAAGTTTTCTGACTGGGGGACAGTGAGCTCTTCGCCCAATTGACTCTGAGACCCAAATTCTCGAGGTGATCGAGTAACATGGTCGTATGCTGTACAAGCACTGAGCGAGACTGCGCTAGAATCAGCCAATCGTCCAAATAGTTCAGTATGCGCACGCCTTTCAGTCTGAGAGGAACGAGCGCTGCGTCCATGCACTTCGTAAATGTACGGGATGCCTGGGACAAACCGAACGGCAGGACTGTGTACTGATATGCCTGGCCCTCGAAGGCGAATCTCAAAAATCGCCTGTGACGTGACGCTATCTGTATTTGAAAATACGCGTCTTTCAGATCCACTGACACGAACCAGTCTCCTTGGCGAACTTGCGCGAGGATTTTTCTGGTCGTGAGCATCCTGAACCGACGCGTCACCAGCGCTTTGTTCAGTTGCCTTAGATCTAATATGGGTCTGTGACCCCCGTCTTTTTTCGGTACCAGGAAATATCTGCTGTACAGCCCTCCTTCGCTTTGAGCTTGAGAAAGGGGCTCTATGAGCCCTTTGCTCAATAGTTTCGCCACTTCGGCTCGAAGCAGGTGTGCTGCTTCTGTCTGTATTGTGGTCTCGACGCGCGCTGTATAGAGGCGCAGGCGTCGGTGAAACTGTAGCGAATAGCCTCCTTTAATAATGTCCAGCACCCATTTCGAAACCCCTGGAAGCTTTTCCCATGCGTTTGCATGAATAGCTAGAGGTTGAATACAAAGCGCGCTCCGTTCGTTCAGTAACGGAGTGGTTTCGGTGTGCTGCGGCACCAGAGACGTGCTCGTGACATTCGGGGCGCGAGCGCTGATAGCGGGAACTATTATGTCTGTGTGTGGATGTGGTTGTGTGGCAACAGGCACATTTAACACACTGCAAACGTTCATCCGCATATAGGGAACACCTTTTGGTTTCGCTTTTACAGAAATCTTGGGGCGTGCATAATGTGATGTCTGTGGGCACTGTGAAGTGGGCACGTTTACCACATGTGAAGCGCAATCGATCTGAGTCAATTTTATGTGCGCTTGACTTCTGTGACAGGCTGTGCTTGTGTGTGTAGAGATGAGCACTAAGCAGTGGGCATTCTTACGACATGTGAAACACCATCGGCCGTGGCCGGGACTCCAGAAAATACACTCTGTTGAGGGTTTATCTGGGTAGCCGTGAAAACAACCTTTGTGTGCAGGCTATTAGCGGGCGACAGAACCGGCTTGCTGGCTGCAGAAAACACAGGAACAGTCACATTTTACACACTCCAAACATCGTTCACTTGCGTGGAGCGGATGCACGTTGATTTCATGCAAAACGTGCTCGTGACATTTGAGGCATGGGGCACGCTGATAGCGGGAACTATTATGTCTGTGTGTGTATGTGGCCGTGGGGCAGCGGGCACATTTAACACACTCCAAACAACGTTCGCCTGCATAGAGCGAATGCACTGTTGGTTTCGTTTTTACAGAAACCGTTTGATGTGCATAATGAGGTGTCTGTGAGCACTGTGAAGCGGGCACATTTAACACACTCCAAACAACGTTCGCCTGCATAGAGCGAATGCACTCTTGGTTTCGTTTTTACAGAAACCGTTTGACGTGCATAATGAGGTGTCTGTGAGCACTGTGAAGCGGGCACATTTAACACTCCAAACAACGTTCGCCTGCATAGAGCGAATGCACTGTTGGTTTCGTTTTTACAGAAACCGGTTGACGTGCATAATGTGGTGTCTGTGGGCACTGTGAAGTGGGCACATTTACCACGTGTGACGCGCAATCGATCTGAGTCGATTTTATGTGCGCTGTGCTTGTGTGTAGAGGTGAGCACTATAGTGGGCATTCTTACGACACGTGAAACACCATCGGCCGTGGCCGGGACACCAGACAATACACTCTATTGGGGGTTTATCTGTGTAGCCGTGAGAACGACTTTTGTGTGCAGGCAAACGGGCGACGGAGCCGGTTTGTTGGCTGCAGAAAACACTGGAACAGTCACATTTTCTGGAACTGGACGAGCGAATAACTTTGGTGGGGGCCCGGCCTCAGCGGGACTCGTACACCGTCGTTTTCCTAGTTGTGCTAGGACGATTTCGGAGGCTCGGGTTTCAACTCAATCCTGGGCCGCGGGCCGCGTCTGGCGGGGCGGCGGCCAGACGAGAAAAACGTCAGAAAGCATAAGCCACTGGTGCCTCTCAGCAACGGTGAGAGGCCATGTTATGCAGCGCTTACGCGGCTTGGGGGCGGCGAAAGCGCGGCGGAGCAGGTTTGACGTCTGACGAAACGGAAATCCTCTTCCTCTACATGGCCCCCTCGTCAGCGGCGTCGATTGAAGCGGTGGCAGACAGCGGCCGCTTTACGTCCGGAACAGAGGCTGACGAGGTCGATGAAGCAGGCGGGCGAACCAGCGAGCTTTGTCGGCTGGGGGAAGGATCCGGGGCCCACTGGGCACGGCGCTTTTTACGGCGCTACACCGCGGCGGGCGGGGGAGCAGTCTCAGTGAAGAGTGCAAGGCAAGTCCTCAGAGTCGCCATTGGCATCTGCACGAGCCGTATGAAGGCATCTTTAAAAAGACGCTTTGCTCTTTTTAGAGAAACTGTGTATCGCAGCGGCGACACACACTGTAGATTATAAAGGATATAGGCGCCGGAAAGCGCAGCAGGAAGGCACGGAAGGCGGCGTGGCCAGCAGCTTCAGTGGCTCGTCCCGCTGAGATGCTTGCAGTCGACGGCGGCGGCTTCTTCTCCGGCTCCAGCGATGTGTGTGCTTCGCTTGAAGGATGAAAAATCAGATAATAGCTGCCTATGAGCGATATTTATAGGTCTAGACCACGCCCTTTTAGGCGGGAAGCTACGAAAAGGGCGCGAAGCGACGCAAAGGGCGCGAAATGCCCCCATTTGATCTGGCGTCGCCGTCAGGCCTCGCTCTAATAGGCTGCTGCAGTTGCCGCAGAGCAGCCAATAGGCGCGCAAGCTGTTTCGCCTATGTCTGTATGCTGCTGCAACGCGCTTTACATTATTTCAAAATTAAGGATAATTTTTGGCTTCAATATCTCGCAGAAAAGGATTTTCCCGTAGCGTAAGATACTTCTTACGCAGTACGAGAGACCTCTCGTAAGAGAACAATGTGTATACTAAAAAGTGCCATACAAATAAATGTAAATTGAACAAAACGTGATGCATCATTTTTTTCTCCTCTTTAGATCAGTAGGGAATTCACTTTGCTTTATGTGACTGGAGCACTCCCATGCAACAGTAAATGAGTGCATAACAAAAGTCAAAAAATATATACTAATATATTTTTAGATATTAATAATTGAGGGGTGCACAAGATTAAAAACATTAAACAAGATTAATGTTCACTCCGTCTTAAAGGATAACTATAGAGTCTGGGAACGTGACGTCAGCAACGCAATGCATGTTGGGAATTTAGGTAACGGAGCTGCAGTGAACACTGTGTTTGATTGTGATCGTGAAGTTTTAGTCTACTTTATTCTGCATAAATAATAATTTTTGGTGAACTATTGTTGTGTTGTTAATTGCCACAGTCTCACCGATTACCAGCATGTACACCGACTGTCAAATGTTTGATTTTCCAGCTTTCCAGCTTGGACAATCACCTTGGATCCCAAGTGTCCGAGTTAACAAAACGGCGTTGCATGGCGTGGGTACAAGCAGTTAGACGGAAAAGCATTAGTTGACTAATATGTGCCCCAGCGTTGTTATGAAACCATGAATTAAGAAATTAATGCTGTCAAATCAGTTGCTCTCAAGGAATGTCATCCAACATAAACTTTTCTGTGTAAATATGTTCATGTATTGCGTGTATTTATATGTATATACACATGTACATTTATAAAATTTAAATTAATTATATATACACTAGTTAACATTTGAAGTGGATCGAAAGCTTTCAAAGTTGTCATAATAAAATCATGTCTTAGGACTTTAACTTTTTTGATCCACTTCGAATGTTGACTACTAATATATGTATATATATATATATATATATATATAGATATAGATATAACACATATAAAATATACACATGTATGTGTATACTTATACATAGACAAACAATGTTTTACAGCCTTCAGTTATGCCGCGTTTTAGGCAACCCGTTACCCGTGTTTTTCCAGCCTTCTACCGGTGAAAGTGCACTGGAGCGGCAGTCAAACCTGTGATTTCCCATCTGTGAACTCGTACTAACGTTAGATCAACGTACTCCCAGTTCCGAGCTCTGATATACGTGCGTTGTTTAAGCAAGTGGTACATCGTGGAAAAATAGTCTTTAGGACAATATAACGTTGCATTCAAATTAATAATAATAAATGCGCTCAGACAATTTGGCACGACTTGCCTGGAACGCAGCATTAAACATGCATTATCTGTTTTGCATATTGCATACCACGTTGCAGCAATAAATTGAAAAAACACGAACATTTCTATATCCCTTTATTTGTGGATAACACACTGATGTAAATGTGCACAGTTCACAGTAACATAATAATCAACTAAATTGAAAAGTTCAGTTCCACTACTACTATAGTGCAAACACAACAGGTGTAAGATGTAACAGTGCTGTAAACTTTAAGTCTCAAGAACACAGGTAACAATGCAGTAGGTAAAACGGCAAATAACACTACAAACAAAGTAGGAAAACACCATCTGGGAATGTTACGTGCGTTAAGGCGGTAACTCATTTAGATCGTCCACCACTCTATATGCTCGTAAGGATCGAGCCGTTGATTATTTTTAGTTTTTCCAAATACCTCAGCTTTGACACTTCATTAAGCTTTTCTCGGTATGGAAGATTTAGCTTTTCCTCGGATCTATGCATTGTTTTTTTTTTTCCTTTTTAATAGTTGCCTATTATCTTGTAATGCTGACGGCTGACGACGTTACATAAAACATGGCGGCAACTACCCATAATTCTACGCGCAGTGACGTAGTTGGCCAAGCTCTATTGCCAAATGCAACCTGGGCTGTTTTTTTTACTTGCCAGTCAAGAGGTGTCGATCTCCGAATGCGAGGATAGATAGCTCCTAAAGCATATTTCCGTATAAATGCATGGCTAATTCGTTGTTTTGTCGCAAGTGAAAAACAATTTAACCTTGTAGTTGTAAAAAGAGCCTCATATAAGCCTAATATTTCGTCCTATGGAGTCCATTCATTCGCATTTGGAGATCGACACCTCTTGACTGGCAAGACGGCCGCGAGCGGAAACTCAAACAGTCAGGCACGTGCACAGGTAGGGCTCAACCTGTGCAGAGCACATGCCCTTTTTGTAATTACACTCGGAAGTGCCCTTTTTTGTGGGGAGTTTTTATTTTTATTTTTTATGAATCAGTGCTATTGGTAAACCTTTATGTCTGTTTGTCTTTTTAATAAATATTTAACCAATGAAAGGCATTAAAAAGCGCATCTCTTAGAACCGCTCAAACTGTCAGTCAAACTTCACTACTCCGCCCCCTGAGCGCCGCGAACTTACGTTACAACTTACAGCACATCAGTCAGAGTCATAGAGCAGAAGCAGATGAACGTCTTCGTCTTGTTGTAACGGTAAAATATCTTGTTGTTTGAATAAGTGAAACGTTGTCTTTATGAAATAAACACTTATATGTCTATAAAGGTTCATATAATGCATCACCACACCGGTGTGATGTCGTCGTTTTAATGATGGACAAATTGCACACATTCACTGGTCAAAAACCCGCGGTGTAACTGCATTTGAGTTTGACACAAAGCAACCGAGTGATCCTTGTCAGCTAGGTAAAATATATTATAAGAAATTTCTATTTTGATTTATCAAGAGTGTTGTTGTAATTAGTTTTAAAGATACCAGGGCTCGCAAAATTTCTACTCTTCAGATTTTGGTAGACCAAAAATTAATGTAAAAAATATATATAAAAAACTAAATACAGAAAATCAGATAGTAGTCTAAACGTCATTCAAAAATATTTTCAATGCACAAATATCAACATATATCAAGAAAGGAATTTTATTTCACTATTTACAGTGTATCTGCAGGTTTTTTATATATCAATGTAAGACCCGTTTAAGAGATGCACAAGTGAAATGAACACAGTATGAGTGGGGTTGGA
Organism: Garra rufa; assembly: GCF_049309525.1. NCBI lineage: Eukaryota > Metazoa > Chordata > Actinopteri > Cypriniformes > Cyprinidae > Garra > Garra rufa. The sequence goes on from NC_133376.1 coordinate 13,806,846, forward strand.
CAATGTAGGATATTAAGCCATAAAATGACATGATTTACAGTTCAGATGCAGATTTTCAAAAAAAATGTAAAAATCTTAATGTATTTCAGCCTTTATACCATTAAAAGGGATAAATCAAGTATGTGATTTATTATATTTATTTAAAACAAATATTACTGTCTTAATTGTTTAGATTTTTAGAAGGCACATGAACTTCTTTCTCATTTACAACTCTATGTGGTTGCTGCATAAAAACATGGGTCAATATTTGCAATAATTTGACCATAAACAGTTGAAAAATCCATTAAAATAACTGATTAGAAATGCAAATTCATCCTCTGGCACGAGGGAGCGCTTTAGGAGTGCTGAAATATTAGGGTTTCCCTAGTAGCTGTACACAAAGCAGCATTAACGAAGTTTATCAGGCATGAAATGAAAATACCACCTACACGTTTCTGAGGACAGTCGGTCCCCTTCAGATACATTCATATAAAGACATCCGTGCCGCGTTGTGACTTTTTGAAGTTTAATCCGCATTTCTCGTCTGTAACTGTAAGACCTCTTAAAAGTATAATTAAGACTTTTCTTATCCTATTTAACATATTGATAACTTTCTTATACCCTTAAATTTGATACAACTAAATTGAGGAGTTATTAAGGACCTGCAAAAGCTCTTTATTTTAAGATAGCCCATTGGGCAGCCGGTGAAACATTTTGGTAGCCCGACTGGAAAACACAACAGCCCCGGGACGTCGGGCTAGTGATTTTGCGAGCCCTGGATACCCTATATATTATCTGTATAAAAGATATTAATACTACTTAAATATAATATATGAATATTATTGTGGTGTTGTTGTTTTTTTTTTTTGGTAGTGGAGGGGTTCGTGGAGGGGTTGGGGGGGGGGTGCCCTTTTTTCAGTTTCAGCACATGCCCCTCAAAAGGTCTGTGCACGGCCCTGCAAACAGTGTAAGTGAGTTCTTTTTAGTAAACTCTGTGTACACAAACAATGTTCTCAATGCTCGAGTTCAGGTGTAGAGACCCAGGCAATACTTCGAGCAAAGTTTCATGGTGTGTCGAGCCTTCTTAGTGTTGTAAAAATATCGATTTTGATGCGCTCAAATGTATGCCCCTAGTACTCCCATTCGAAAAACGGAAGTTCAAAACGCTCGATCTTCACATGATTCACGTAGCCTCAAATAGTTCCAGGAAGTTCATAGCGGGCAATTGGTATACATTGAGTTAGAGAGACAGATCTGCGATTTTTTGGTATTTAGTAACAATAAAATAATTTATTGACATTATTTATAAAATAATGCATACACGTATACTTAATATACATATGTAGTTGTGTAAGTGTTGCTTTTAAAAGATAAAATCCGCTAATATTTGAGGATAAAGTCTGTGTTTGCTATATAAACGACATTGTGGTCTTTTACCAAAGAGTATAGACGTACAGTAGCGGTATCGGAGTGAAGAGGTTAGGAGAACGTTCTGGGTACCTTCAGAGAACTTTAAGGGAACCTTCTAGGAACATAAATATAACGTTCCCTACTGGTTAGCCAGGAAAGTTTTCTTAACGGAAATAGAATGTTCCCTTTAGGTTAGGACCTTTCGGGAACGTTCCTGGAAGGGTCCCCTAACCTAAAGAGAACGTTCTGGAGACCAAAAATTGTTAGCGGGGTATACACTCCCAAAAGTTATAACAAATCAAGGAGAAGAGTGCAAAAAACTGTCTGAGGATCAAAGAGTGTTTGTGGTTGGTCAAACTGAACCAGGATTTCCGAGGCAAGAATCTTGACAACATTTGAGTTTGTGCTTTCAGAATCGGTGAATCTGCAGCGTTCAGTCCATCACATCTTGCTCGGAGGACCTACCATGAAGTTTGTCACCAGATAACAAGGTAACCAGTTAAACCGTAACACCTGTCAGGTAGGTGAAATATTAGGCCAATGTCTTAATAAATACTGTTTGTATGTATCTATACCACCTATTAACTTTAGTCAAAATATTGCGCCCTTTCCTGCTTACTAAGTACTTCTCTATGATTTAGCAGCTTCCACATGTTTTTCCATGATTTAAACAACATAAATTAGCAGAACAGCGTATTTAGTTGTATATTAACTGTGCAGTTAGTGCTGTGATGTAAGTGCAAACCATCTAATCAAATAGACTTTGTTATATTTTCTCTCAGGCTAGTCATGAATTTCTAAAGTGAAAGACATTTTAATGCTTCAGCCTGTTAAACCCCAGAAGAAATATTCTAATTACATTGCTTGAATTATTTCTTTAGTTTATTCAGAGCAGGTGTGATAAATGGAAAAATTGGACACTGCTTTTAATGTACATCTTAGCTTGTAGGGAGAAAATCCAGACTTTGTTGTAGCGGAAAGAGAGCTGAAAGCTAATATTAAACAAATGAATTCAGGTGCAGGTTTAATCTGAGCTAATAATACCACATGAGCTCGGTTTGAAGAACCACGTCAGCTGTTTAATGCTCGCTGTAGCCTGAGGGAGGAGCCACCACTACTGCACATCAACCCGAGGAAAATCAGACAGCAAAAATAATTGGAAAAGTAATTCAATACTGATCCTCACCTGTGAAAGACTATTACAATACTGCTTACCTCAGCAAATATACACAACACACGCTATTAAACTCACTGTTATTTCGTGTCTGCCTAAAATTCAATCTTGTATGTTGTACTTCAGGTGATGTGTGTATGAGGAGATCACATTAAAAGGGAAAAGCGCTACTAGTTCAAGATATTTTTCATTTCCTATGACATCCTCTCTGTCTTGAGCTGATTAAACCTCCCTGGTGTGGTGTGCAAAGATAGGAAACCAATGAGCCATGAGCCTAAAGCCGCTGAGTGATGATAAAAAATTACAGGCTACTGTATAAGCACTTACAGAAATTTTGGAGGAGAAGCACTGAGTGGTGCTAAAAAGCGTGTCCATTTTTTTTCTCGATAATGTGACTGTGCCAATGTTTTATAGAGTGTTTTCACAATGCGCCAATAATTGGCCATATTGGCTGCACTGAACGTAAATAATGTCACAATGCAATATTTTGCGGATTATTGCTGATGAAAATGGTCAATTATGGTCATGTTTTGGGCTGTGCAAATCAGTCGGACCAGTACTAGACTGTCAAAAGTTATAACAAATCAAGGAGAAGAGTGAAAAGCTGCCTGAGGAACAAAATGCGTTTGTGGTTGGCCAAACTAAACCAGGATTTCCAAAGCAAGAATCTTTACAACATTTGTGTTTGTTCTTATCATTTCTGTTCAGGTAGGTGAAATATTAGGCTAATATCTTAATTAATACTGCTCGTATGTATCTTTACCATCTATTAACTTTAGTTTGTCAAAATATTGCACCCATTCCTGCTTACTAAGTCCTTCTCTATATGATTTAACAGTTACAGTGCTTTATCGCATTTCAAAAACAACGTAGGCCTACCACCTACACGAAACGTCAACCTATCATAATCAATATTGTTTAAAAGGGGGGTGGTCACGTGACCCGGAGCAAGATGGACGCCTGAGACTTAGCTCCTTGCTAAACCACGGTTTAAAGTTCTTTTTTCTTTCAGCAAACGTCACTTAATCAGTTAATTTTTATCTCAAGTATGCCTAAACCTCCTCGTGACAAAGATTTTCCTATTTTTTCATCGTCTGGCCCATCCACCGGGAAAAAGAAAGCGACGACTCGACCGATCGCATGCTCTACTGATGAGGATAAGCACGGCGAAATTGACACCCCGGTGGCCACCTGCACGACTACCATGGATCAGATTTTGACTGAAATCAAATCTGTAGCATCCCGTGTTAATAACATGGATGAATCTGTTGAAGCTCGCTTGAATACGATAAACAGTGCTCTGGGTGACATTATCGCGTCAGTTTAGCTTTCTCTCTCCAATTTATCTAATCGGGCAACAGATTTGGAAAAGCGAATGGATGAAGCCGAAACTCGGATCTCAACTACCGAGGATAGTTGCGACAATCACAAAGCCCCCATCAGCTATGCAAAAGATAGTGGATATGCTACAGCTGAAGGTTGACGACCTGGAGAACCGCGGACGTCGGAAGAATTTAAAGATCGTCAATCTCCCGGAGAAAGCGGAAGGCTCCACTTGACTCGCGGACTTTCTCCAAACTACCATTCCAACTTTAGTCGGCCTACCTGCTGACTTTCCTCCTCTGGAGATTGAACGCGCCCATCGCGCCCTGGTCCCTAGCCCGAACGCGAATAAGCCACCAAGAAGTATTCTAGTGCGATTTCTCCGATACTCTCAGAAAGAAGCGGTTCTCAGGGCAGCTTTGAAGAAGCACGACATCCTCTACAATGAATCCAGATTAAGGTTTTACTCTGACCTTTCGGCGGAGGTCCTGCGCAAACGTCGGGAGTTTGATTCCGTGGGGAAATTGATGGCCAGTCGGAATATGTATCGTGGCTTTGCCTACCCTGCGAGGCTTCGCTGTCTTCACAACGGGCAAATTCATCTTTTTGATACCCCTGAATCAGCCGCTGCCTTTTTGGAATCACTTACTTGAGGTATTTTTGCTGCTACTCTCGTTTGTTAAGGAGGATTATTGACTTGAATTACAGCGAGTCCCCAATTCTATTACCTTCTATTTTCTTATGATTATTTAAAGGAGCCAACCGTATTGTTAATGCCATTTTCAGCTATGTATTTACGTTTTTTTTTTATTCACCCCCTTTTTTTTATACCTGATTCAAAGTAATTTGTAATAAGGAGGTTTGATTAATCTTAAGTATAGCTCCCCATGTATATTATAGTTTTTCTTTTATTCCTAAGGGACTCTCTTTTCCTTGTAGAGTTTTTATGTTTTTTATTCAGTCTCTTGGTTTGGCCGTTGTCTTGTTATTGTGGTCACTAAATTGAGTTTGGATTTGCATTGATTATTATGTTCATTGACTTCATTATGGGGGGTGTCTGTCGTTTGGGGACAAAGTCTGGGTGGGTACGCGCTGCAAGGTGTTCTTTGATGTTTTATGTGTTTGTTGTAAGCCAACTCTCTGTTGTCTTTTTTCGCCAAACAAAATCGCTTTGTCTTCGCTATTAATCCTTGCCTTTTATGGCTGGTTCACTTAAACTTATCACTTCGAATGTTCAAGGGATTGGACATGTAGTTAAAAGAAAAAAAAATTCTAACTCATTTGAAAAAACAAAAACCCCACATAGTACTGCTTCAGGAAACAAAACTATCCGATGCAGAACATTCAAAGCTAGGGAAAGACTGGGTAGGTCAAGTCTACTTCTCTTCTTACTCACAGAACAAAAGAGGGGTAGCCATTCTTATTAATAAAAATCTACCGTTTATTTTAGAACATAAAGAATCAGATCCTGACGGGAGATTTATTATGATCACAGGATCAATCTACAAACACCATGTAGCAATTCTCAATCTCTATGCTCCAAATTTTGATTCCCCTAACTTTATAACTCAGATGATTTTACTGTTCACTCACCATTGTAAAGGCTTAGGTTTTCTAGCCGGAGACTTTAATTGTATAATGAATGCCTCCCTAGACAAATCCTCATCTGCAAATGTTTCAAACCCTAAATCATCTAAGGTGCTCAATAATTTTTGTTCTGACTCCGGTTTGATAGACGTATGGAGTCAGTTAAATCCTAAAGTGAGAGATTATACTTTTTTTTTTCTCACCCCCACAATTCATATTCCAGGCTTGACTATTTCTTTCTCTCTAAACAATTTTTGCATGCAGTTCAGTCTTGTCATATTGACTCTATCGTCCTATCAGGGGAGTGTTCCATAAACCAAGTTTACCAAATAAGTCAGACTTATTTCAGTTAGTCTGACTTATTGTCACTTGATTTGGCTCAAAATAAGTCAGACTAACTGAAATAAGCCTGACTTATTTGGTAAACTTGGTTTATGGAACACCCCCCAGATCATGCAGCAGTACGTTTGCAAATTGATCCCGCTTTCAGTATTCCTAGAACTTCAAATTGGAGATTTAATACATCTCTTTTAAACAGTGATCCTTTTTCATCTTTTGTTTCAGATAGTTTGTCTCAATTTTGGCTTGACAACAGAGATTCTCCTGTGTCTTCTGCCATGATTTGGGATGCAGCCAAAGCCACTCTACACGGTCATCTTATTTCTTACACTTCTCATCTTAAAAGAGCCAAAGATAGTAATAGGAAAAATCTTGAAAAGGAGGTAACCAGATTGAAACAAATACATAAGCAATTCCCTACAGTTTCAAATTTAAAAGTATTGGTGAATGCAAGAACTAAACTAAATATGGATCATACCTCCCATATCCAGAAGCTTCTTCTCTTTACCAAACAAAAATATTATGAATTTGGCAACAAATCTAGCCGGTTACTGGCATACCAATTAAAGAATCAAAATAATGACAGGTCAATTAATATGATACGGAGTATAAATGGTGTCACTTCTAGTGACCCTTTAGTCATAAATAGTACTTTTAAGGAATTCTATAAATCACTATATAGTTTTGAATCAAAAGCGACAAACTCTGACATTGCTGCCTTTTTAAGTAATATCACAGTACTGTTATGTTCTGAGGAGGATCGTTTTAACCTAAATGCTTCATTTTCAGTAGAGGAGGTTTGGACGGCAATTCAATCCATAACAAATGGGAAGTGCCCCGGTCCAGATGGTTTCCCATTGGAATTAAAAAAAAAATTCTGGCCCAATATCCATCCAGTTTTTATGCCTGCGATCAATGATATCTGGAAAGGTGAAATTCCCCCATCGTGGAGACAGACTTCAATTAGTTTACTCCTAAAAAAAAAAGATAAAAATCCTCTAGATTGTTCATCTTATAGGCCTATTATGGCGCTTTTCCACTACACAGTACCAGCTCGGCTCTGTTTGGTTTTCCACTGTGTAAAAGTTGTACCTGTACCGGCTTCCAGGTACTTTTTTTCGTACCACCTCCGGCGAGGTTCCAAGCGAGCTGAGGCGATACTAAAATGTGACGTGAAAACACAGCAGACTGCTGATTGGTCAGAGAGAATCGTCACTATTCACTGCGTCATCATTGCACGCACCAGCAATAGTATCCAGAATAACCCCGCCATTTTTAAAAAGTTCGGCCAGAGATTGCGTGACATATCCAATCCATTACATATTATGGCAACTCGGAAGAATATGCCGTGGTCAAACGAGGAGGTACAGACAGCGGGTGTGTGTCGCGTAGAAGATAACGTCACGGCAGTTTCTTGCAGCGTCGCTATGACAACCAGGTACTATTGTGGAGGTACAGGTACAACTTTTACACAGTGGAAAACCAAACAGAGCCGAGTTGAGCCGAGGCGAGCTGGTACTGTGTAGTGGAAAAGCGCCATTAGTCTCCTTAATGTAGACTATAAGATAATGGCAAAAGTTCTGGCCCGTAGATTGGAATCTGTTCTTCCTAAGGTTATAAATCCTGATCAAGCAGGCTTTGTGAAATCCAGGCATGGTTCTGATAATGTACGTCATGCTCTTAATGCTATACATTATTTTAATACTCAGAAAAATACATCAATGATATTATCTTTGGACGCCGAAAAGGCTTTTGACCGTGTGGAGTGGCCTTTTTTGTTTGTAGTTTTGGAGAAATTTGGATTAAGCTCTAATTTTATTAATGTTATTAAGCATCTCTATTCAGGTTCTACTAGAAACATGTCATCTCTCTGTATGCAGATGACGTCCTTTTATATTTAGAAAATTTACAGACCTCTACTTCTGCAGTTCTGCCTTCCCTAGCCTTGTTCAGCACTGTGTCGGGATACAAAGTTAACATTGAAAAGTCTGTTTCTATGTCTTTTAATTACTCTAATAATCCTACGATACAATTTCCTTTTGAGGTTTCTAAAAAAGGTTTTAAATATCTGGCCATTCTCCTCACTCCTGATTTGAATAATTTATTTGAAGCAAATTTTTCTCCTTTAGTTCAAAAAGTTAAAAAAGATTTAGAAAAGTGGACCCCTCTGCCAATTTCCCTTCTTGGGAGAGTTAACGTCATAAAAATAAACATATTTCCTCGACTTAACTATCTTTTCAAAATCTTCCATGCTACTTAGCTACATCGTTTTTTAAAAGTTTGAATTCTTACATATCTCGTTATATCTGGAATAATAAGCAACAGATAGTTGGTCTTTCTAAACTTTGTAAACCAAAGGATCTTGGGGGTCTCTCCTTACCCAATTTCCAGCTTTATTATTGGGCTGCTCAACTCAAAATGATAACAAGCTGGGTTATGAATAGGCACGATGCTCTGTGGATTGATTTTGAATCTTTATTTTGCCATCCAAGAAGACTAGATTCCCTGTGGTTTATTAATAATATAACTCAGATAAACTCTCTTACTGATAATGTGATTGTCTATAATATATTATTGGTCTGGAATGATGTGAAAAAACATTTGCATATCCCCCAAACTATATCCATCCACTCCCCTCTGGCTTTGAACCCGGACTTTCCCACTCAGATTAGGAGCATTGGATTGCTGGAATGGAGTTTTAAAGGTTTGTCTGACTTCTCAGGAATGTTTAGCTCTGAAATTTTGAGATGATTAGAACAAATTAGAGAAGAGTTTGATATTCCCTCCGAAGACTTTTTCAAATATCTTCAAATTCGGCATTTTATAGAGTCTCTTTTAAAGCAAAATAAATTCCGATTTAAATTATCGGAACTGGAAGAAACCATATTATCAGTTAATTCATTCAAAGGACTTGTTTCAAAATGTTATGCCTTACTAGCTTATTCTGATTCTTCAGTTCATGATTCTTTGAAACCACTATGGGAACGGGACCTAGGAGTTTTGTTTAATTCTGAAGATTGGACCAAGATCTGCGATGGTATCTTTCCAAAATGTACCTCAATTTCCATACATGAACAAAATTTTAAATTTTTCCACAGAATTTATTTTACACCTGTTCGACTGCATAAAATGTTCCCAGGTTGTTCCGACCTCTGTTTTAAATGCAAAACTTGTAAGGGCACATTCTTTCATGTATTTTGGTCCTGTGTTCACATCCAACCATTTTGGAGAGGGGTTCACTCTGCAATCCAGGAGTTAATAGGGAAACATTTTATTTGATCTCCCTCACTTTTTTTGTTGAATGACATTCCTAAAGACCTTTTTGACTCAAACCTCAAATCTCTGTTTACTACCCTTATATTTCTGGCTAAGAAATGTATATTACTAAAATGGTCTACATCTCAGATTCCAACTATTTCCATGTGGATTTCTCAGCTGTCAGCCTTTCTTCCTTTGGAGAAATTAACTTATGACCTCAACCACAAACAGGACAAATTCAGGAGACTCTGGGAACCTCTCCAATCCTTCCTACACAAATTGTGAAATTTTTATTTTAAGAGAGCTTTGGCTTTTTTTTTTCTTTTTTCTTTTTTTTTTTGTTAACAGATACACATTTTATTTAACTTGCAACGCTTGGGGTTTGTTTGTCTGTTTGTTTGATCGTCTTTGTCTCGGTTGTTTGTATTATTTGAAAATCCTTAATAAAAAAAAAAATTATAATAAAAAAATATTGTTTTTAAAAATTAAACAATGAAAGACTTCAAGCTCTTTTGTCGAGCCTTTTTTCACAGGACTCCAAGCGCAGTGTTGTACCAGGTGAGCTACTGAGCAAGCTTACTATTTGAAAAGCCATGTAAGATGTAGTATATGCAAACCCTACAGCATACATTAGTGTGTTTACACACACTTGATTCTTAATACTGTGTTGGTACCTAAATGATCCACAGCTGTTTTAGTTTTTTTGTTAAGTAAAAGTTGTTCATGAGTCCCTTGTTTGTCCTGAACAGTTAAACTTCCCGCTGTTCTTCAAAAAAATCCCACAAATTCTTTGGTTTTTCAGCATTTTTGTGTATTTGAACCCTTTCCAACAATGACTGTATGACTTTGAGATCCATCTTTTCACACTGAGGGACATGCAGTTATTACAGAAGGTTCAAACGCTCACTGATGCTTCAGAAGGAAACACAATGCATTAAAACCTTTGAATTTGAATATCGGGGTAAATTTAACTTATTTTGTCTTCAGGGAAACATGTAAGTATCTTCTGTAACTTCTGAAGCACAGTGCTAAACAAAAAAAAGAAGATATTCAGGCAAAATAAGAAAAATTTACACATCTTCATTCTGTTCAAAAGTTTTCACCCCCGGCTCTTAATGCATCGTGTTTCATTTTTATAAATTCAACTATTATTTTCTCTTGTGGACTATATGTAAACATTTTTTATGTGAAATAAAATTCACGTTATTCAAAAATAACATGCATTTTGTATGATCTCTTTAAGTTTGGTAAATTAACATTTTGCAGATTTTACAAGGTGTATACTCTTTTGACCTCTACTGTTAGTATGCCGTTTCAGGAAAAATAGGTTTAGGTTTGCAATTTCAAAACCTTTGAAGGATGTATTTGTTTAGTTTTTTCCATATTTAATTGGTAGACAGATGGCAGCTTTAGGGCAATGTTTCCAAGCATCTTTTTTTATATACTGTAAGAGCAATTAAATGGATTTTTCAGATGAAGAGAGTTTTTAAATTATGAATTGCACTGACGTGCTGATCCACATTTGTTATTTCAATATTGCTTCAGGGTAAATTAATTCATTCTGCTAGTCGAACAAATATTGTAATAACTAAGCTTTATCTGAGTACGTTTTTACTAATAAAAAAAATACATTAAAATGAACCTATAATAAATGTGTAAAATGAAGTCGTGTTCATGAGTGTGTAACTGAAGACTGTATTTTCTGTATGCGAGTGGATAGGATATTGTTGCAGTGCCACAACAGATGGAACAGTATTAATTGCTATGACCATTGATTGACATCTGTTCATCTGAGCTTCCTTTTTAAGCCACAGAAAATGACAGAGAGGAAGACATGAGCCTATTACCGAGATAAACACAGACAGAGAGAGGGAGACGCTTGCTGTTATACTCGACTTTTGTTCTCGTTCACAAAGACAGTCACAGTCCAGAGGACCATGTCAATGCTGGTTCAGACGCTGGGATGAGCCGGATGAAACCTCTTTTTTCTGTATTACTTTAGGAGAAAACACACCGTAGAGCTTAGATTTCTTGTCTGCCAGAGATGTAGTCTGTTTTATACAAAATCTCTCTACTGTTAGCATGTGTAACACAACTAATTTTACCTCCCTGTTGCCTATCTATCAGTATGACCAAAAGAAAGTGATTAATGGAGAAAATTTGAACAGTTTTGTGATTAAAAATATCACATTTAAAACATGTGATGTAAAAATAATGAGCCAGTTATTTTTAGCAGATTGCTTGACAGTTGACAGAATGTAAGAATGTTCAAAAAACTGAAAAAAGTCTGTCAGAATTGTGTTTATACAGTCAAGCCCGAAATTATTCATGCCCCTGTCAAATTCTGACTTAAAGTTGCTTTATTCAACCAGCAAGGTTTTTGTTTTTTTGACTGGAAATGACACAGGCTTGTCCCAAAAGATAATAAGACCATGTATAATTGGCATCATTGTGGAATTTCTCAGCTTTTATTTATATTTTAACAAAAAGTGGCATGTCCAAAATTATTCATACCCTTCTTAATAATCAATAGAAAAGCCTTTATTGGCTATTACAGCAATCAAACGCGTCCTATAATTGCTGACCAGTTTTTTGCATGTCTCCACTGGTATTTTTGCCCATTCATCTTTAGCGATGAGCTCCAACTCTTTCAGGTTGGAGGGTCTCCTTGCCATCACCCTGATCTTTAGCTCCCTCCACAGATTCTCAATTGGATTTAAGTCAGGACTCTGGCTGGGCCATTGCAAAACATTAATGTCTGCTAACTATTTCTTCACCACTTTTGCTGTGTGTTTTGGGTCGTTGTCGTGCTGAAATGTCCACTGGTGTCCAAGGCCAAGTTTCTCTGCAGACTGCCTGATGTTGTTGTTGAGAATTTTGATGTATTGCTCCTTTTTTATGGTGCCGTTTACTGTGATTAGGTTTCCTGGTCCACCGGCTGAAAAAAAAAAAAAAAGCCTTAGGGTTGAAGGCTTCTACTTTTTTACGCTAAATGAAGGCTACATCATTGTGGCCAAACAATTACATTTTTGCTTCATCTGACCATAAAACAGAAGACCAGAAGTCTTCTTCTTTGTCCAGATGAGCATTTGCAAAGGCCAAGCGGGCTTTTGTGTGACTTATCTGGAGAAGTGGTGTCCTCCTTGGTCTGTGTCCGTGGAACCTAGTGGTGTGCAGTGTCCGATGGAGTGTCTGCCTTGAGATGTTGCCACCAGCAGAGCCCAGATTCAAAAGGATGGCTCTCTGAGATTTTTCACAGTGCAGAACGTCTTGTATTTTTTAATAATACTTTGCACTGTAGCCTCTAGAACTTCATAACATTTAGATATGGTCTTATAGCCCTTTCCTGACTTGTGAGCAGCCACAATGCGCAGCCGCAGGTCCTCAGTGAGCTCCTTTGTCTTAGCCATGACTGTCCACAAACCAACAGCAGAGAGCTTCTGTTTTTCACCTGTTGAGTTGATTAAAACAGCTGTTCCCAATGAATCAGGGTAATTAGGATGCTTTAGAACAGCTGACTATTTGGAATGGTATAGAACTGTGGATTTTCCTGTGACAGATTGCAAAGGGTATGAATAATTTTGGACATGCCACTTTTTGTTCAAATGTAAATAAAAGCTGAGAAATATTTTTTAACACAATGATGCCTCTTGTACATCGTCTTCTTATCTTTTGGGAGAAGCCTTTGTCATTTCTGGTAAAAAAAAAAATAAAAAATAAAAAATTGCTGGTTGAATAAAAGTAACTTTAAGTCAGAATTTGCCAGGGGTATGAATAATTTTGGGTTTGTATATAATTTGTATTCCTTTTGTAAAAGTAATTTATTTATTGTTAATTAAATCAAAAATCTTCTTTCTTATAATCCTTTACAATGTCATACAGTAAAGTGTCTTGATTCTGTTAACTACTGTACATAGAAATCCGTTCTGCCCATGTTTCATGAATGAGGCCCATTGCAGTCTTGTCTAACATCCTGATCCTAACGATACACAACATGCTATTCTGAACCCTGGTTTGCATCCCACTTGTCTCCAGTGTCAACTTTCAATTCCCTCCATGCTATAATTTTGTACCTTAATGAGCATTAATTTTCATTAGGCACCTGTCTGCATTTGACAAGAGACAATATATTGTTCTCTGTCAATCAGTCAGTGTAGCAGATGGGTGTGTAGGAAGACAAGCATGATCTCCAGTCATTCATTCTTTTTTTAGTCTAATTTAGTTTTCCAAATAAGATATGCTTGCAGGCAATGCTTTGTCAACAGCCTGCAAGAAAAAAGAGCATATGCAGCCAGAACAATCACTCTGCGACTAATATATCTCAGCCTTGTTCTTTTACTGTTTATATCAACACCGAAGTGCCTCATATATAAAAGCCTGGTCAGGATATGTGATTGATATTTTATGTTGGTAAGAAAGGCCAACCTCACAATATCTGTCATATAAAACAAGTCTTTTATGTTCTGCAAGAAATGTTCTGCTCTTTTATTTACAACACTTAAGTGGTCTGCTTTTGAGATGTTTAGGCGATGTCAAAGACATAACTTTTTGTTAGAGACACATTTTAATTTTGCACCCTGCATGTTCATAAAAAAGATGATTGAAATGAATTTATTCATAGTTATTACACGGCTCTTTGGAATGCTTGATTCTGATTGGTCAGTTGAGACATTTGCAGGTTCGTTCTTTTCAAATAATCACCGCTCCAAAGTAATAACGCATAGCTGGTACTACTTGTATGTTTAAAATCCCTCCGTGCCAACAAAGATTACCGTTTGGCGCCATCTTGTGACAAACACTGGACAACCACAATTAATCTATTTAAATTGTCTTACTAACGTACATAGTTTGAATGTTCACGTGGTACTATATCGTTTCGCGGAAGGATAAAAATGTTAATTTAAAACAAATATGCCAATAAAAGGTTTCAAATTCATATTCATGTGCAGTTTTTTCCTTATGTGGCAAGTAGCCGTGTAATAAGCGGGATAATGTACAGGCAGCCGGTAGTTATCGCGTAACCTGATCACACTGTCGGGGCTTATTTCTGCGATAACTACCGGCTGCCTGTACATTATCCCTTACTTAATTAGTACTAATTCATAGTTAAGAGATCAAAAGTTAGAATTATGACATATTAAATCGATTTTATGATATACACTTTTTAAAACAGTCAAAATTGAGATAAAAGTCAAATAATTACATTTTTATCTAATAATTTCAATTTAGTATATCATAACTATATGTGTTTTTGTCATAATTTCAACCTTTGTCTCAGGGGCGTTGCTAGACCTAAAGCTCTACTGGGGCACGGGCCCCCCATTACTCATATCACTATCTTTTTTGAAAGACATTTGCATTTACAACACAATTAACCATACAAACTTGTGTAACCGACTATTCTTACGCTGCAACAAGCACTAGAAGTAAATTTATACATTAATGCATATTTATTTAAGCATCTTCATTCTTCACATAAGGATTTTCACCATTTTTAAGGCAATTAATGCAGGGCACAGTGCTGCTAAAAGTGCGGCATACAAGTGCGTACCAGGCGGTGCCAGGCCGTGTTCGACCACTGGTTTCGTAATTTTATTCATAGCCCACCTCCACTGCATGCACTTCTGAGTGAAAGGTTGCGCGACGTGCGCGCTGCAGTTAAATACACAGACGCGCGCGGGCATGGATATCTGCGTGCAAAGTCTTCGGTTAAATTGCGTTGCTTTTAAAAGCGTTAATTCATACTTCACATAAGGATTCTCACCATCTTTAAGGCAATTAATGCAGGGTACAGGGCTGCTAAAAGTGCGGCGTACAGGTGCTTACCAGGCCGCGTTCGATGGTTTCGTCATTTTTTCATAGCCCAACTCGACTGTATGCACTTCTGCGTGAAAGGTTGCCGTTAAATACACAGATGCGTGCGAGCATGGATATATGCGTGCATAGTCTTCGGTTAAATTGCACTGCTTTTAGAAGCGTTAATTCAGTTGTTGCATATAGTTTAATGTCT
Source organism: Garra rufa (assembly GCF_049309525.1). Taxonomy (NCBI): domain Eukaryota; kingdom Metazoa; phylum Chordata; class Actinopteri; order Cypriniformes; family Cyprinidae; genus Garra; species Garra rufa. The sequence goes on from NC_133376.1 coordinate 13,821,926, forward strand.
TTATTTCGAGATTATCAAAGTAAATTATTAGGGATGCACCGAAATGAAAATTCTTGGCCGAAAACCGAAAAAGAGAAAACCAAGGCCGAAAACCGAAACACCGAAATAAATTATGCCAATTATTAGTACCATTGTGTTTATGGCTATGACTGTGTACTAATCTTACTAAAATCAAGGCATTGTAATTGCATAAATTAATATTAAAGTTTCAAAGAAGAAATCAATTATATTGATTTAAACTATTATCAATCAAGTATTATATTACTTCAATAACACATATATATATATATATATATATATATATATATATATATATATATATATATATATATATATATATATAATACTGCCTTTGTTTAAATTGTTTAATTGTTTAAATTTTTATAACATTCTCTTCTGGATCCATCAGTTCACATCATAGATAGACTAAAAAAATAACATTTACAAGTCTACGCGTTTCTCTTCCAGCAGGAGGCGCTGTCAGACTGCTAGTACACAAAGCAGCGCCACAAATGACTTTGAAATGTGTAGCACTCATATTTATTCAATGGATAGCCTTTTGAAGTTTCATCGCAATTCTTGTCTTTCAGTCCCCACATTTAAGACCACCTGAAATCATAATTAATAGCCTACTTTCTTAACTCCTAATAACACTGTAGTCATCAATGAAAATTAAGAGGTTTATTTCAAGAACCGACTTTCAAAAACAAACCTTACACAAAATACGTTTCATTTGATTTTTTTCCCACCATGTTCGGGGCACAAGAAAAATATTAGGGGACTAAATGAATATCAGCATATGAAGTATAATCGTATCTCATTGTCTTCGAAAGAATGTGCACATCAGACGCTGAAAGGCAGTTTTTACTTTCACTTTAACATACTGCGCACTTTTCGTGTTGCTTGTGTGATTTCCATTGGCTCACCTCCATGGTTTAAAACATAAATAATTTATAAAATAAAATACAGTATATAGAAAAGACATATCTTTAAACTTTTGCGAACACCAATGTAAAGACATTGTTTTTCACTCACTGAAAGCTACATCTGTCTGTGCGCCGCACAATGCGCCGATCTCTGCTCTCGTCATCACTGAACGCACGACTGCAGACACACCCCCTCTTGAAATGTCTGCATTACAAGTTTTGCAAATCGCTGTCCGGTTGTCTTTCTTAGATATACTGAAATACGTCCACACCTCAGACGTGTTGCTTCAGACAAGCACGTGCAAGCTGCGGTTTCTGTCTGCGTCAACATACTGTTTCGGCCGTGTTGTTTCGGTGATAAAAGTGTTTCGGCCGAAAACCGAAAATATTCGGTGCATCCCTATAAATTATAACTCAAATTTGAGATTTTACTGGGGCACAGCAGATTTTTACTGGGGCACGTGCCCCAGTAAAAAGGGTCTAGCGACGCCCCTGCTTTGTCTATTTTAAATTGAGGCTTTATCTCAATTTCAACTTTCTAAGTTATAATTTAAAAAAGAATTTAACTCATAATATCGATTTAATATGTCATGACATTCTAAGTCGTAATTATGACTTTAAAATTCAAAATTATGACAAAAGTTTCAATTATGACAAAAAAATTGAAATTATGAGATAAAAAGGCAACTCAATTTTTGTCATAATTTAAACCTGTCATAATATTGATTTTTAAAGTCATAATTTATTTTTAATCTTTTGATCTAATCAAGATTATGGCATAATAATTGGTAATTAAGACTTTAAGAAAAAAATATCACATAAAAGATAAATAAATAAAACATAAAACATTAAAAATAATGACTAAGAAAGTCAAAATTAAGATAGAGTCAAATCATGACTTTAAAATTATGACATTAAAAATATGATAAAATAAAATCTTGTCATACTTTTAACTTTTGTCATCATTTTAAATTTTAAAGTCATCAATATTATAAAATTAAATTGTGATTTAGAAAGTCAAAACTGAGTTGTATAAGTCAAAATTATGACATGCCTTAAGTCATAATTATGAAATAAAACAAATCATTTGAGTAATTTGATTTTATCTCATAATTTAAATTTATATTATAATTTTATATTTTTGTCATAGTTTTGAATTTCAAAGTCGACTTGGTTTACATCTTGGTATGTCATAATTATGACATTTAAAGTCATATATTTTTTTTTTTAATTCCCAGTTTTTACTTGATCTCATCAAAATTATTACAATCATAAGTTCAGAAGTCATATTTATGACATACTGATTCAAAGTTGAGATAAAAAAATCTAAACTATGATTAAAAAGTCAACATCTGAGATAAAAAGTCTAAATTATGACATACTAATTCATAGTTAAGAGATCAAAAGTCAGAATTATAACATGCCAAATCAATATTATGAATTACAATTTTATGACTTAGAAAATCGAAACTGAGACAAAGTCAAATTATGATTTGCCTTTTAACATCCCATAATTTCGACCTACAGTAGTATAATTATACTTTTTGTGATTTTTTTTTAATTTTAAAGTCATAATTACAACTAAATCAATATTTTAAAAAAATGACATACCTTATGACCTAAAAATATTATCATAGACTTGCCTTTGTATCTCATAATTTCAATTTAGTATATCATAATTATAAATTATATTAAACGTCTAATTTTAACGTAAATCATTTTACATAAAATTTAATTACAAATTAATAAAATAATTTTATGCCATGACATACTAAATCGATGTTATGAGATACAGTTTTTAAGTAATGATTTAGAAAGTTGAAATTGTTTCGGTGATAAAAGTGTTTCGGCCGAAAACCGAAAATATTCGGTGCATCCCTATAAATTATAACTCAAATTTGAGATTTTACTGGGGCACAGCAGATTTTTACTGGGGCACGTGCCCCAGTAAAAAGGGTCTAGCGACGCCCCTGCTTTGTCTATTTTAAATTGAGGCTTTATCTCAATTTCAACTTTCTAAGTTATAATTTAAAAAAGAATTTAACTCATAATATCGATTTAATATGTCATGACATTCTAAGTCGTAATTATACATAATAAGAACATAATTACAACTAAATCAATATTTTAAAAAAATGACATACCTTATGACCTAAAAATATTATCATAGACTTGCCTTTGTATCTCATAATTTCAATTTAGTATATCATAATTATAAATTATATTAAACGTCTAATTTTAACGTAAATCATTTTACATAAAATTTAATTACAAATTAATAAAATAATTTTATGCCATGACATACTAAATCGATGTTATGAGATACAGTTTTTAAGTAATGATTTAGAAAGTTGAAATTGAGATAAAGTCAAATCTTGACTTTGAAAATTAAAATTATGGCATTAAAAATATGACAGATTTGCCATTTTATCTCATAATTTCGATTTAGAATCTCATAATTATGATTATTTTGTCATTATTTAAACTTTGTCATAATTTTGAATTTTAAAGTCATACAACTTGGTATGATACTAAATCAATATTATAAGTTACTTTTTTTAATTATGACTTAGAAAGCCAAAATTGAGAAAGTCAAATCATGACTTTTAGAGTCAAAATTATGACGTACTTTTTTTTTTCTTTTTATCTCACAATTAAATTTTTATTATAATTATGAATTTTTGTCATAATTTAAACTTGTCATAATTTTAAAATCATAATTTTGTTTTTTATATCTTTTGATATCAGATTATGACATAATAATTGGTAATTAAGACTTAAGACAAAAGTCAATATTTTGAGACAAAACACAAAATTATGGCATACTAGTTTTAATTTGACTGATTTGAAATTATGAGATTAAAAATAAAAACTATGACTTAAAAAGTTGACATTTTGAGATAAAGTCAGAATTATGACATACTAAAGCGATATTATGAGATGCAATTTTTAAATTATGATTTAGAAAGAAAGTAGAAATTGAGTAAATCTTTCAGTCAAAATTATGACTTAAAAAATATTATGATAAATTTGCCTTTTTATCTCATAATTTTGACCAATATCATAATTATTAATTTTTGTCATACTTGAAACTTTTGTCATAATTTTGAATTTTAAAGTCATAACTACGACTTATAATGTTATTACATTATAAATCATTATTTTGAGATCCATTTTGTAAAATGATAACTTAAGTCCAAAATTATGACATACTTTATTAAGTCATTGTCAAATAGAAAAAACAAAATGATATACAAAATATAAGTAATTGTTTGCCTTTTTCATCTCATAATTTCGATTAACAATTGTGAATTTTAATAGAATTCATTTTATTTTTATAAATAAAATTCTTTTTTTGCCATAATTTCGAATTTCAAAGTCGATTGATTTGCAACTTGGTATGTCATAATGATGACATTTAAAGTCATAATTTAGATTGTTTCTTTGATCTCATCAAAATTATTACAAGTTTCAGTCATATTTACGACACACTAATTCAAAATTGAGATTAAAAAGTCAACATTTGAGATAAAAAGACTAAATTATGACATACTAATTTATAGTTAAGAGATCAAAAGTCAAATTTTTGCTTCTTATTATAATTATGAATTTTTTGTATTTTAAAGTCATAGTTTTTGTCATAATTTAAATGTTTTCATAATTTTGAATTTCAAAGTCATAATTACCCCTAATCAATATTATGACAAAAAAATAATCATTTTTTGCCTTTATCACATAATTTCAACTATAATTTTGAATCTTTGTCATATATAACAATTACAATTTCAAAAAACATCACAGCCATCATTTAGATTTTTTTTTTTTTTCAGTTTTGATTTTTGATCTCACTTCAAGTCATAATTTAAATTTTTTATCTAATAATCTCTGACTTTTTATGGCAAGATTTAATCTTTTATCTCATAATTTTGACTGGGTTTGTCATAATATCTACATTTGAAGTCATAATTACAATTTACAAAAGCATTTTTTTTTCTTATTCCTGCTTACAATATAACAGTATTCCCCATTTTCTTTTCTCATTATTGATAGCTTCTCCACTTGAACACTGCTTCTTGGTATATTTTATGTACAGTAACAGCTCCTGACCATCTGTAACTGCCTCTATCTGATACTTCTGGGATTCATTTGTTCCCCTCAAACAAACACTGTTCATATAGCATGTGTTGGAAAGCGAGAGCACTAGCGCCGCAGCTTGACTAGCTCTGAGACTTGTTTTTGAATGTGGCTGCTGTTTAGTCTGAAAATCAAAGCTGTCTGGTAGAATAGAAGCACTTTGAGACCTGTCTGATCTTCACAAACATGTGCATGTCCACTTCAAAGCTGACGGCAGGAGAAAGAGCACATGTCTGCATTAGCATAGCAAAGAGAAGATACAACGTAATGAATGCAAGACTGGATCACTATTCATATAATTCTGCACGCAGCACATATTAATCACAGTATCAATATTATGACATAAAATCAACTAATAGATAGCATAATAAGAGTCATACGTGATGCAATAAATATTAATAAACTATTTTGCATTTTGTAAACACTTCTTTTATATATATTCATATGTCAGCTTACATTGTACTACTTCATATCAGGACCTACTGAAGAAGAAAAAAACTCCTAATTGGTGATTTAAAATAAGCTGATGAGCATTCAGAGGACACAAGTGGAATATAGTTTAAATATAGCTGAATATAGCTGAACGTTGAAGTACTTCAGTATGCAAGAGAGATTCCGCCCCATTCATTGAAAGGATGCACCACAGGGCTGGAAGAGTTGATTGCCTATTGATGAGATTTATTTAGAGCAGTTACAAGAGCAAGTGAGGGCTTTTCTTTCTTTAAGAGTGGCAGAAAGGGAGGGAAAGAAAATGAGTGGAAGCACTGAATGTAGCGTCTATTTAAATGACGACTGTCCTTGACCTGTTTCTGATATTTTTATGTCTGGGCTGAGAACATTACCAAATATCTAATAGAGATTTACCTGGTTAATATCAAGAATACCATCATAAAAACTTAACAGGAATTGTTTCATTTATTCACTTGGTATAATACTGCCCTACAAAGCAAAAAGGCAGTAACTGCATTTGTGTGTGATTTCGCGGCATCCTCATGGGACGGTTTTAACATTGGATAACAGGCTGGATGACAGGATAGCTTTAAAGTAATTTTTCTCAGTTCTGCACTCGGCGTAGTTACTGCCTTTTTGCTTTGTAGGGCAGAATAGTAGATAGTAATCTCATCTTTTTATCACATACTTAAAGGGATAGTTCACCCAAAAATGAAAATGTGATGTTTTTCTGCTTACCCCCAGGGCATCCAAGATGTAGGTGGACTTTGTTTCTTCAGCAGAACACAGGCGAAGATTTTTAACGAAAACCGGTGCAGTCTGTTAGTCATTTAATAGCAGTGGATGGGCACCAAACCTTTGAAAATAACAAAAAACATGCACAGACAAATCCAAACTTCACCCTGCGGCTCGTGACGATACATTGATGTCTAAAGAGACGAAACGATCGGTTTTTGAGATAAACAGTATTTATATAATATTTTTCCCTTTGATACACAGCCACACCCATCTGTCGTAAGCACGAGCTTTCATCCGGCTCGTTACACGTGTACGCGCTCTGGCGTAGTACTGTATACGCAAACACCGTAAGGGGAAATTGGTGATAAAAAAACAGTCCCGGGTAAATTGGTTTAAGCAGGTAATTACCGTTTTGAATAGCTATACCCACAATCTCTGTGCTCTGTGTAAACAATGAGTGTCGTATACACGCGACAGATCGCTTCCGGTGTTTGCGTATACTACGCCAGAGCGCGTACACGTGTAACGAGCCGGATGCTAAACTCGTGCTCAGGACAGATGGACGTGGCTGTGTATCAAAGGTAAAAAAATATATAAATACTGTTCAGTTTCTCGCAAAAAACGATCTCATGTCTTAGGACATCAATGTATCGTCACGAGCCGCAGGGTGTAATTTGGATTTGTCTGTGTATGTTTTTTGTTACTTTCAAAGGTTTGGTGCCCATCCACTTCCATTAAATCACTAACAGACTGCACCGGTTTTCGTTAAAAATCTTTGTTTGTGTTCTACTGAAGATCCAAAGTCACCTACATCTTGGATGCCCTGGGGGTAAGCAGATAAACATCAAATTATCATTTTTGGGTGAACTATCCCTTTAAGACTTTTTTGTCGTAATTATGACTTAGTATGCCACAATTACAACATTTAATATTAAATATTATTTAGACTTTCTCATAATTGACTTGCAATAATTTAGACTTTTTTTATTACATAACTTTGTATTTCATAAGTTTGTCTTTTATCTTATACTATGACTTAGTATTTTATAATTACGAAAAATTGACCTTTTGTCTTAATTTATGCTTTATCTCATAATTGATTTTGTATGTCATATAATTGTTTTTTATTTATAATTATGACTTAAAGTATTTTATAACTTCGACTTTTCATCTCATAATTGACTTTTTGTCTTAATTTAGACTTTATTGCATAATTGACTATATATTTCATAATTTGTCTTATCTAATAATTATGTAAAAGTATTTTATAATTTCAACTTTTCATCTCATAATTGACTTTTTCTTAATTTAGATGTTTTTTATCTCATGATTGATTTTGTTTTGTATGTCATCCTACACTTATGTGTCACAATTTTGTCTTTTATCTCATAATATATTTTATTGTTTTATAATTTCGACTTTTCATTTCATAATTGACTTAATCTTAATTTAGACTTTTAGAATTGATTTTGTATGTCATAATTTTGTCTTTTATCTCATAATTATGACTTAGTATTTTATAACTTCGACTTTTCATCTCATAATTGACTTTTTGTCTTAATTTAGATGTTTATCTCATACTTGACATTGTGTGTGTCACGGATTGGCCAGGTTCATCCACCACAGTCACCCAGCGATCACAGTCACCTGACTATTAATCACACACACCTGCACCTAATCAGCCACACCCCTATAAAAGCACACACCACGCACCTCTCATTGTCTGGGCTTGTTCATTCGAAGCGGACTCATTGTGCTTCTCTCTGCGAGTTCACAAACTTACCTACCTGTTGCTACTTACCTCTGCTCTGTTCCATTTCAGTGTGTGCAGCTCCATCCACTCGACTCAGCGGGGTGTGTGTGTCGTAAGTCTGTCATTTCTCCTGGATCCATTCAGCGGTGTGTGTGCCGTAAGTCTACAGAGACTCACTCAGCCAATCCACTTCATCCTCCAGTCGTTCCTTCAAAAAGGGAAAAACACTATCATCAGATTACGGATATCCTTCAAGAACTTCTATAGAACTGTTATACTTACCCATTTGTGCACGTCATCTTTCTTCATCTGCTCTGCTGTGAAAATAAACTGGTTTATTATCACTTACCTTCTTTGTCCGTCTGCTTCCGTAACAGTATGTCATAATTTTGTCTTTTATTTCATAATTGACTTTTTGTCTTAATTTAGACTTTATCGCATAATTGACTTTCATAATTTGTATTTTATCTCATAATTATACCAGTATTTTATCATTTTAACTGTTCTTTTCATAATTGACTTTTTGTCTTAATTTAGACTTTATTGCATAATTAACTATATTTCATAATGTGTCTTTTATCTCATAATTATGAATTATGAAATTATGATAAGTATTTCATCAATTCGTCTTTTCAGCTCATAATTTAGACTTTAGATCTTATAATTGACTGTCATACTTTTGTCTTTTATCTTTTTGTCTTTTGTCTTTTTATCATTTTTAATTTTCATCTCATAATTGACTTTTCGTCTTAATTTAGACTTTATCTCATAATTCACTTTGTATGTCATAATTTTGTCTTTTAGTATTTTATAAATTCGACATTTCGATTCAATTGACGTTTTATCTCATAATGGACTTTGTATGTCATAATTTTGTCTTTTATCTCATAGTTATGACTTAGTATTTTATAATTTAGACTTTTCATCTCAGAGTTGACTCTGTATAAAGTTTGACTTTTTATCTCATAATTTACTTTGTAATGTCATTTTGTCTTTTGTCTCATAATTATGACTCAGTATTTTATAATTTCAACTTTTCATCTCTTAACCGGCTTTTTGTCTTAATTTAGACGTTAACTCATAATTGACTTTGTATGTCATAATATAATAACATAATATCATAATAAAAATTTTATATCATAATTTTTATATCAGGTCTTTTAAAGTCAGAATTACAACATATAAGCTCATATTATAAACATGATAAAACATCTGCAGGAGTTGTATCAATCTTATTTTGATTGTTTGTTTGTTTAAATGGAAAGTTTTTTACTAATTAAAAAATTGACTTGATGCACTTTGCTTATTGCAAAAATGTATTATTCATATATTCATACAATCAGTTTATGTACTGCTGAGAAAATGTCTTTTAATTGGGAAGAGATTTACCTGGTTAATATAACTCCTGAGATGTTTTCAAGAAGCAGTATCATTAAAAATATACTTACACTAAGAAATTAATACTTTTGGGAAAGTTTAAAATGTTGTATGTGACAATCAAAAGCTGTTTTATTTAACAGCACTGTTTGGACCACTGTCAATATAGGGTCTATCTCATCAATAACTGAAAACCTTTGCATGATGCTAAATATTCCTTTTGCATTTCACTGACGAAACAAATGCATACAGGTTTTAAATGACATGAGAGTAAGTAAATTATGACAGAACATACATTTTTTAGATTAATTGACCTTTTAACTAAATGAGGTGATGCATCTTTCTGGTAAATGTGTTGCTTTTAGAGTAATTGCTTGAGTGTTTGATTAATCAGCATCAGGTTAGAGGTTTAAAGCCCATTTGAGCACCAAACCATCATACAGCACAAAAGCACTTATGAGGGAAACTTTCAGTATTTTCCCTCTCAGAAAGTTCAGTATTACAGTTTTTTTCAATTGTTTACACACAATTTTGAAAACCGGGTTCTTTTTTTCAAAATATAATCACAATTATCCAAATACCACACTCAATTTGCAGAATTCCTAGATTGTTTGCAAAATGACACATTTCAGTCAAAACATATACACATATTTGTGAAAATGCTATTAGTTTTCATTTAACCAACACAGTCCTCAATGATCAGACACTATTGCAGACAGTTTCACACTGCTGTGATAAATAAAAAACACATTTGTAAAAAAAACTAATTTTAGGAAATAGCATGTGCTAGATTTTTGGGCAGACATTGTTATGTAAGGGATCATTTCGATGACAAAACAAAATAGTGACAAACCCACAACATTCATCATGATTAGTTTGAGATATAGGGAGAATGTACACAAATAGGCCTACTATAAACTTACCAAGCACTGCACAACACTGATGCTGCAGACTGAATATTTCAAGTATTTATTTCAATTCAAGAAATACAGTATTTCTTACCATAATCAGTTACAGTAATCAACCAACAATGAAATCAATGAAACAAATAAAATCTGTAGACAAATAAAAATTACTGCATGAAGTACATACAGTTTGACTCTGAAAAAAAAGCAACACAAATACTGTAACTATTCCTCATCTCTCCGTCTGGCTGGATCAAGCCATAAGATTTCATCCACATCATTTTTGATGAATACAGGTGAACTCACCTGCTGCCTTTTATAGCACACCTGAGTGCTGCGTTTTCAAATTAGCACATGGGTGCTTCCACACCTTGTGGATGTGTTTATCCAATTTGTTCATCAGTGTGGTCATTGGCAATCCGGGGCTTTGTAATGACAAGGAAGTAACCTCACAATCCTTATCTGTGTCTAAGGTGTCGAAATGTGTGTAGAGTTTTACAAATCACTGTGTGTAATGTTTTGCAAAAAGAGTGAAGCAGACATTATGTGTAATGGTGTGCAAATCTGTGGCGGTGTTTTGCTCCTTGGAGTAGAATTTTGCAAATTGTGTGGAAATTTTTATTTTAGAGTGTAAACAATCGTAAAAAACTGTAATATTCAATATACACCTTCACATTCACAATTCTGTTGAACACCATTTCCAGTTCATCTGTAAGTTCATTCATCAGAGGCGACTGAGCGGATTATAGCGCTGTGACATGAGTTCTCCTGCTCTCCGTGTGAAAGCTCTTAATGACTGTCTGCCACAGGGACGTGTCCTTAATGAGCAAGTGTTTCTGAGGATATATTTACTCTCTCTCTTCCTCTATGAGTCACTTTTTATTTTGTTGGTTTCCTGCATCATACCAGCTAAGCATATTAAAAAAGAATTGCAAGGGGAGACATATTCTCTGGACACTGAATATCAATAATTATTAGTGGTGGGCATAGATAAATCTTTTTAGTGATTTTTTTAGATTAATAGCTTCAGTGTTCTCAATTATAGTAACGGGCATTTTAGTGTCAGTAACGGTAACGGCGTTATAACGGAGGAAACAGTAATTCGTTTGATTACTCGTTACTGAAAAAGGTATCGCTGTTAGTAAAGCCGTTTATTTATAGCGCCGTTATTCCCATCACTGGTAACCAACTACTCCTACACTGCATGTACTTCTGCGTAAAAGGCTGCGCGACGTGCGCGTTGATGTTAAATACACAGACGCGCACGGGCATGGATATCTGCGTGCATAGTCTTCGGTTAAACTGCGTTGCTTTTAGAATCGTCAATTCAGTTGTTGCATATAGTTAAATGTCTTTATTTCGGGATTATCAAAGTAAATTATAACTCACACACGTGCGCCAGTGAAAAGGGTCTAGCAACGCCCCTGCCCTGAAGCAAACCTGGCGGCTTCATAGCTGCATCCATATTAGCACATCTCGTTTGATGTGGTAATTTCACAGTAGGCATACACACAGGTTCGAAGACTCGTTCTCGCCCCCTACAGTGCAATTCGGCTAGGTATACATCCGTGCTAAAATATCAAGGTGAAAGTCATCATAGCTTGCGTAGTATAGAAGCAGCTCCTTTGAGAATAGATTAACGGCGATATTTTTTTTAGCGCCTGATAAGAGTCTCACGTTTACGCAGCACGTTAATGCCGATAACGGCCCACCACTAATAATTATCAAAAAAAGTTTACATTTCGACTTACGGTCGGATAGGAATGTCAAAACGATCTATGCTCATGTTAGCCAATTGCAACATTTGTCTATAACTCTTAAACGGAATGAGATATCTTCACCAAACTAGGCACACATATAAGCTTAATCTTTGGTCAAATAAAAAAAATGCACCGCTTTGCCTCTTGGTGGTGCTATAAGACAGAAAAAACATAAAATCACCTATAACTACGCAACCGTTGGTCCGATCAACTTAAAAATCTTTGTCCGAAGTGGCACAAGTGTCTATGAGGAGATTCGTGTATGTCAAAAAACATGGCCATCATCGGCCAATGAATTCTGAGCCCCTACAGTGCCTTGCAAAATTATTCATACCCCTTCATTTTTTTCACATTTTGTTATGTTGCTGCCTTATGCTTAAACTACTTTAAATTACTTTTTTCCCCACATCAATCTACACTCCCTACTCCATAATGGCAAAGCAAAAATAGGTTTTTAACATTTGTACAAATTTATTAAAAATAAAAAACTGAAAAGATCCCGTTGCATAAGTATTCATACCCTTTTCTGGGGCACTCGAAATTTAGCTCAGGAGCATTTATATTGCTTCTAGATGTTACTACACTTCGAGTGGAGTTAAACTGTGGCAAATTCATTTGAATGAGTATGATTTGGAAAGACACACACCTCTCAGAAAAGGTCTAACAGCTGAAAATGCATATCAGAGCAAAAACCAAGTCCTGAGGTCAAGATAACTGCCTGTAGAGCTCAGTGACAGACTTGCGTTAAGGCAATGATCTAGGGAAGAGTTCAGAAAAAGATCTGCTGCATTGAAGGTTCACAGAAGCATGTAGCCTTCATTATCCATAATGGAAGATGACTGGAACAACTAGGACTCTAGAAAATGTCTGCCAGCCCCCATCCAAGCTGACAGAGCTTGAGAGGTGAAAAGGTGAGGCAAAGAATGGCATATCATTTCCAAATGCAGATGTGCAAAGCTTGTCACATCATACCCAAAAAGATTTGAGGCTGTAAAGGTGCTTCAACTATGTACTGAGTTAAGGGTATGAATACTTATGCAATGTACTTATTTCAGTGTTTTATTTTTAACACAATATGCTATCATATGATAGATCTCTTCATACTGAGAAACTTTGCCTCAAAAACCATTGCTGTCAATCAAATGGTTCATTAAATATTCGTAATTATGTTAAAAACCTACTTTTGCGAACTAGTCCGACGTTTTTCACCCAATCTCAATCAAACCACTGCAGTGCAGTTCTCCAGACTCTGAATTCTGTCCTTTGGTTGGCTATAACAGGTTAATTTAGAAAAAGGGGCGTGGCCACATATACCCCAAAGCCTATAAAACCTAAACAAAAACTCTAAACTTTACGAAAATTGGTGAAAACGTGGCAGATGATTGTTAACAAGCATGCAAAGTTTCATTGAGATCGGACCATAGGTGGCGCTATAACAGTTAAAAAGGTGTCAAAAACATGATATGTCTATTGTAAAAGAACCAAAATTGCAAAAACGTCCATATATTCATATATACACTTTATCTTCATATCTTTGCTTCTAGGACCGCTTTGTCAAACTGTTCTTTTAATATCTGAGATTATTTAAAAAACATACTTTAATGAACTAGTCCTAGGTTTCAACTCAAACTCCATGAAATCATATTCTCCATTATGGTTGTGTTCTGGTGTCAGCAGTTTATTTCATGTTGGCCTACACCCTAACAACACAGAAGCCATATAGGCCTTAAATGCTCAAACCCCGGTACTTGCTGCTAGCAGCTATATTTTGTATTATCAGAATATTTTACTTACATATTTAAATATTAAATATGATTTCTTGGTAATTCAAATGGATGCAATTTTATATGCAAATCAAATAAATAAATCTTAAATGTAGGCCTTTTTTCACAAAATATGAAGAGCTGCTATATTTTGCCCTATGTTGCTTGAAACATTTAGAAATTGACATTTGTGGCCTGAAAGTTGTTTACAGAAGCACTGATGCATAATTGTGGTGATACAATTCACAGTGCTGAAAATGGCCAGTCTAGGTTTTGAAAAGAGTGATTTAGAATATGAGGCTTTTACTCAGTGTCAAGTAAAGAGCAAAACCTGTTCTGCAGCCTTTTGAAAACTCTGCAGACAGTCAATTACTCTGGTTGAAGGATTGTGTAATTGCCATAAATTGTTACAAGAAAAATGTCACATTCATGCAAGAGGCTTCTACTGCTGACAACAGTGTTTGCTAAGGCAAGTAAAAAGTTAAATTAAAGAGATGCAGTATTATGTCAAGCAGATAATTATGTTATCATTCTTTCTTTAGATTCAACAGTGTCTTTTCCTGCTGAATCTTAATCAGTGTTGTGGAATCAATTTTAAATTAGGTGTAGCTTGTATCATATAATATTAATGTCTTGTCTGGGTGGAATTGGCACTAAGACCAGATGTAAATGAGTTGAAATGGTGGGCGGTAACAGGCCATGATGGTCCGCATGTCATTATTGCGTTAACCTGCATCCAAGGACACAAGAAGTAGAGCCTGATGTGTCAGATCAGCCTGATAAAAGCTTTTTCAGATCAGCTGTTAAATGTGATAAAATATATTATGTATTCTGTGAGGTTCTGCGACCGCTTTGAATTTGCAGTCATTGGAAAATGATGATGAACTGGTGGAGGACAGAGACAGTAAAACATGAAATTTATATTTATATCTATATATTAGAGATCATAATCTTTCATGACTTCTGTTCTTTTTAATATTTTATATTTTCTATGGAAGAGGATCTCTGTAGCACTGCCAGAACTGTAACATTATGTACTCAGAATGCAAAAACATCCTCAGTATTGAGCACAAAAAGGCAAATATATATACAGTTGCAATCAAAATTATTTAACCCCCTTTACCTGCAAGACATTTTGCTGCAGAAGACACAATTTGTTGAAAACAATGCAGTTAAGGTATCAATACACTATTAGATAAAGTTTGTTAATACACATTTGAGTAATTCTGAGAACATAAGTTGATGAATAATGAAAAAAAGTCAAACTGGCGTTAAACATTAATGTTCAAAATTATTCAACCCCCAAAAGTCAAATTTGGTGCAGAATCTTTTATTCTTCAAAACCACCTACAAACACAGCCTGTAAGCGCTTACAAGCTTCTGTCGCATCTCAGCTGCAATCTTGGCCCATTCCTCATCTTAAAAAGCAGATCACTGGTAATCTTTGGATTTCACTTTGCCACTGCTTTCTTCAAATTCAACCAAATATTTACAATGAGAATTGAATCTGGAGACTGAACAGTTCACTCAAGTACATTCTTTGACTGAACCTGAGCCAAGCATAAGTAGAATAGGATGTTTCCTTTGAGATAATTGTCCTGCAGGAAAGTCCATTGATCATCAGCATTCAGTCTTTGGCCTGATACATCAAAGAATCCATGATGTCCTTCATACGGTCATGATTCACTTCCTGCTACAGTAAATCAATAACAATAACAGGACTAGTTCACTTGGTCCACCTCAATGTTTGACCATGGAGATGGTGCTCTTTTGCTCATAAGTTTTGCCTTTTTTGCACCAGACGCTGATCCAAGGGTCCAAAGAGTTCCAGTTTGATCACATCACTCCAGAACTCCACAGGTCTATCCAAATGAATTTTAGCATATTTAAGTCAGCGTTTTATGTACTTCTTGATGTAGAGGGGTATTCGGCAAGATGCCTCAACATGAAAGCCATGCTTGTCTTGTGTTCATTTTATACTTTGGTTCGAAATATTTCTTCCACCTTTCATTGTGTCATCTTGCAAGCCTTTGGCTGTACATCCCAGTTTTTTCCTCAGTTGATCTGATAAAACATTTAATGATATTGTGCTTTTTCTTCAACACTCTCAAAGGTTTTCTGGTACAACACATTTTAAGCTAAGGACAAAGGCTGCCAGCAGTGTCTCAAGGGACTTTTTAAATGTCTTGGAAATCTTTATATAGCCTTAGACTTTCTAAAGTAATGCAATTAGTTCTTCTCTATAGGTTATCTATAGCTTTTATAAGAGCTTTGTTGACTTTGTCATATTAGCTACTCAAAATTCAGCACATGCATAGGCTAAATGTGTGTATGCGTAACAGT
The DNA here is from genome assembly GCF_049309525.1 of Garra rufa. Lineage (NCBI taxonomy): Eukaryota > Metazoa > Chordata > Actinopteri > Cypriniformes > Cyprinidae > Garra > Garra rufa. Next base: position 13,838,075 of record NC_133376.1, read on the forward strand.
CTAAGCTAATTCTGTTTTTTTTAAGGAGTTTTTAAAGGTTTAATAGTGTTTTGATACAATTTTGTTCACCACCATACAAGTAAGTGACTTAAAAACGTCTCGGTTCCGTATGTAACCCTCGTTCCCTGAAGGAGGGAACGGAGACGTCACGTCGGAGACCGACGAATTGGGATATCGCTTAGAGATACCAATCCTCTTCGAGTGTAACTAAACGAGCCAATGCACATTGGCATGCATGATTGCATCCAGCTGTCGCTGATCACAGCGTGAGCATAAATACACAGCAGGTGCAATGCATACACAGGATTTCGCTGAGGAGCCGTGCTTGGGTCCAGCCGCACAGCGGTGGTACAGCAGCTGAGGCGACGGGACGTGACGTCTCCGTTCCCTCCTTCAGGGAACGAGGGTTACATACGTAACCGAGACGTTCCCTCTCAGTCGGTCTCTTCGACGTCACGTCGGAGACCGACGAATTGGGATCCCTAGCAAAGCGCCGCAGCTGCTGCCCCCCTCCAGTGTCCTGAGCAAGCTACCTGGCCTCAAATTTTTGCTAAGGCCAAGGGCAGATCAGGAGGGACCAGTCACTGTATAACATAGCACTACCCACTTCAGTGAGGCTGGAGCACTGGGAATGCGCGGAGCTCCCGCCCATCCTGCAGGAGGTTCAGAGCAATACTCATATGGCTCATACTAGGACATATGGAAGATTGGAGGTGATTGAACCCTCGTAATGAAGGTAGATGGTCTACCGGGGAAACACGGCCTCAATGGGTACCGTGGAAGATGTATGGGATTGTTAAATCTCTCATAATTTCCCAAGCCCTCTATCGGTTTTGAAGGATTCATCGAGAGAGGGCCTGACGCCTAGACGTTCCGCTACGTCAGGAGCCGGGGAAGGAGGAACTCGACAGGGTCAACTGTATGGACACTCTGGAGAAGGTAGCAAGCCGACCTGAACCAGTGCCACTCTGTGTTTCTACCCGTTTGAGGTGAGAACACAGGAGGAGACTGGCTCTACACGAAGGCTATAAAATCTAGCGAACGTGTTGGGGGTCGCCCAGCCCGCAGCTCTACAGATGTCAGATAGCGAGGCGCCACGAGCCAGCGCCTAGGAGGATGCAACACTTCTAGTCGAGTGAGCTCGCAACCTGAGCGGGCAGGGCACGCTCTGGGCTTGGTAAGCCAGGGCGATGGCATCCACTATCCAGTGAGCCATCCTCTGCTTGGAGACGGCATTCCCCTTCTGCCGTCCACCGTGACAAATGAAGAGCTGGTCTGAGGTCCTGAAGCTCTGCGTCCGGTCAACGTAGCATCTTAGTGCTCGGACGGGACAAAGCAAAGCTAGGGCTGGGTCTGCCTCCTCCGGGGGCAGCGCTTGCAGGCTCACCACCTGGTCCCTGAAGGGAGTAGTGGGAACCTTGGGCACGTAGCCAGGCCGGGGCCTCAGGGTTACCTGGGAATCTGCCAGCCCGAACTGAAGGCACGAATCGTCGACCGAGAACGCCTGCAGGTCCCCTACCCTCTTGATGGAGGCCAATGCAAGCAGGAGCAGAGTCTTCATAGAGAGATACTTCAGCTCAACTGACTGCAAAGGCTCAAAGGGGACCCGCTGTAGTGCCGTGAGCACCAGAGACAGGTCCCAAGAGGGTACGGAGGGGGGCCTAGGAGGATTTAACCTCCTCGCTCCCCTGAGAAACCTGATGACCAGGTCGTGCTTATCCACCGACCTTCCTTCAACGGGGTCGTGGTTTGCAGAGATGGCGGCTACATAGACCTTAAGGGTGGAGGGAGACAGCCTACGCTCCAACCCTTGCTGCAAAAAGGTGAGCACGACTCTGATCGGGCATCTTCGGGGGTCCTCATTTCTAGAGAAAGCCCACTCGACGAACAGGTTCCACTTCAAGGCGTAAGCATGTCTCGTGGATGCAGCTCTCGCCGAAGTGATGGTGTCTACCACTCCTTGGGGTAGATCACTCAGAACCTCCGCGTCCCGTCCAGGGACCAGACATGTAGTTTCCAGAGGTCTGGACGCGGGTGCCACAGGGTGCCCCGTCTCTGAGTCAGTAGATCCTTCCTCAGAGGAACCCGCCAGGGAGGGGCTGTCGCGAGGAGCATTAGTTCTGGGAACCAGGTCCGAGTGGGCCAGTAAGGAGCCACTAGTAGGACCTGCTCCTCGTCCTCCCTGACTTTGCACAGTGTCTGTGCGAGAAGGCTCACTGGGGGAAACGCATATTTGCGCAGGCCCCGCGGCCAGCTGCATGCCAGGGAGTCCGTGCCGAGTGTGCCCTCGGTCAGGGAGTAAAAGAGCTGGCAGTGGGACGTCTCTGGAGAAGCAAACAGGTCTACCTGAGCTTCCCCGTAACGTCTCCAAATCAGCTGGACCGACTGGGGGTGGAGTCTCCACTCTCCGGGAAGCGCAGCTCGTGAGAGCTCGTCGGCTGCACGGTTGAGCAAACCCGGAATATGAATGGCATGAAGCGACCTCAGATGCTTCTGACTCCAGAGGAGGAGAGAACGGGCGAGCTGCGACATGCGACGGGAGCGTAGACCACCTTGTCTGTTGATGTACGCAACGGTCGCAGTGTTGTCCGTGCGGACCAGCACGTGTTTGCCTCGAAGGCGCCCTTTGAGACGGTTCAAGGCAAGGCGTACTGCTAGCAGCTCTAGGCAGTTGATGTGCCAATGTAGCTGGGGGCCCGTCCAGACCCCCGACACTGCCTGCCCGTTGTACGTGGCCCCCCAACCGGTGGTGGAGGCATCCGTGTGTACCACAGCGTGCCTGGAGACCTGTTCTAAGGGTACTCCTGCCCGAAGAAAAGCTAGGTCTGACCACGGGGTGAAGGTTTGGCCGAGGTTACTTTGACCCGGAGAGTGCCGCGCTGCCACGCTCTCCTCGGGACTCGGCCATGAAGCCAGTGCTGGAGTGGTCTCATATAGAGCAGCCCAAGCGGTATAACTGCCGTAGCTGCTGCCATATGCCCCAGGAGCCTCTGAAATTGTTTCAGTGGGACCACTTTCCTGCTCTTGAACGTATTCAAGCAGTTCAGCACCGACTGAGCACGCTCTTGTGTGAGGCGAATGTTTGGTTGACCGAGTCCAGTTCCACACCGAGAAAAGAGATCCTCTACGTAGGAGAGAGTTTGCTCTTTTCCCAGTTGACCCGAAGGCCCAAGCGGGCGAGGTGTGCCAACACCAGGTCCCTGTGTTCGCATAACTGCTCTCGAGAGTGTGCTAGTATCAGCCAGTCGTCGAGGTAGTTGAGGATACGAACGCCCTGTTCCTTGAGGGGAACAAGGGCTGCCTCCGCGACTTTCGTGAAGACGCGGGGCGAGAGGGACAGCCCGAAGGGCAGGACTTTGTACTGGTATGCTCTGCCTTCGAACGCAAACCTCAGGAATGGCCTGTGGCGCGGAACGATGGAAACATGAAAGTACGCGTCCTTCAGGTCGATCGCTGCAAACCAATCTTGGGGACGGACACATCTGAAAATGTGTTTCTGCGTGAGCATCTTGAAAGGTAGCTTGTGAAGGGCTCGATTCAAGACGCGCAGGTCCAGGATCGGTCGTAACCCACCGCCTTTCTTGGGTACTATGAAGTAGGGGCTGTAAAACCCTGTCCTCATATCGGCTGGAGGGACCGGCTCTATTGCTTCCTTCGCCAGCAAGGTAGCAATCTCTGCATGCAGGACAGGGGCATCTGCTGACTTCACTGTAGTGAAGAGGATGCCCCTGAACCTGGGAGGACGCCGGGCGAACTGAATCGCATAGCCGAGTCTGATGGTTCGGAGGAGCCAGCGAGACGGGCTGGGAAGCTCTAGCCAGGCTCCCAGACAACGTGCAAGTGGGACCAGCGGAACCACCGACGTACCCGCGGGGGAGCAGCGAAGTGGAACGCAGGGACCCCGCTCGGGCGTCTCTGTGCCAGTCCAAAGCGGGGTCAGTGTGTCTGTGTGTGGTGTGTGCGAGACATTTACCTGCGTTCTGGCAGCTGGTGCGTGAGTAGTCCGTTCTATAGCACTCTCCAACCACCCAGCGCCGTTTGCTGGCGAGAGGGGAGAGGGGGTGAGGCCCAGGGTTGACCTGTGCAACACCCGCTGTCCCCTCTGAACAAGGGCATCGTGGACATCGCCGCCAAACCTTCACCCCGTGGTCAGACCTAGCTTTTCTTCGGGCAGGAGTACCCTTAGAACAGGTCTCCAGGCACGCTGTGGTACACACGGATGCCTCCACCACCGGTTGGGGGTAGCGCGAGGTCCGTCGCGATGCGAAGTTCACGTAGAACTTCTGGATCGTGCCCACCCTCGTACAGGTCCTTCAGCCGACGAGTGCCGACGAGTGCCTACAGGCCCGGGAGGGGAGCAACGGGCTGCCCCGCCAGGTGGAAGCGGCGCCGGGACACAATTGCATCGCCACCGCACGCTCCACCGGCGGGACAGCCGAATACCCCCGCGCTGGTCCGCCATTAAGGGTGGTGAGGGAGGACGTGCCACTGGAGCGGTTTCTGGCAGTAAAAGGTGCCGTCCACGTCCCAGTGAGCTCATCATGCACCTCCGGGAAGAAAGGCACTGGGGTGGGACGCTGAGAACCAGCGCGAGCCACCCCGAGATACCAATCATCGAGCCGAGAAGGGTCGGGACGTGATGGAGGGTTCCATTCAAGCCCTACCTTCTCGGCAGCCCGGGCAAGCATAGCCATCATCTCAGGATCGGTATCCGGCACCGCTGACCGCCCGGTGGACGGCAGCGACCCGAAATCATCCTCTCCTGAGAGGTCTGGCTCACCCCCCGATGCCGTGATCGACATCTGGTCGTCAGGGGGAGCCCCAAAAGTAATGAGTGGTACCTCACGAGGAGGTCCACCACACTCTCTTGGAAGCTCCACTGGAAGCGGAGTGTCGGTGGAAGGAGAAACCCCCGACAAATTACTTGCCGGGGGATTTCTCACCGTCACCGTCAGACCAGTCAGCATTTGCCGGGGGGAACGGTAGATCTAGGCAGAGGAACTGGCACCCCGCCCCTTTGCAGGAAGCGGAGTCTGGTCCGCAGCTCCGTGATGGACATGCCGCCGCAATGACGGCATGACTCATCCACGAACGCCGCCTGAACGTGCTCAATGCCCAGACACGTCAGACAGCGATCGTGACCATCGCCTGGCGCCAGGTAACGACCGCATCCAGAAACGCACGGGTGAAACGGCATTGTGTTTCAAACACCTCGTCTTTAAAAAGACGTTCACCCGTGATGCTCTTTTAGAAATTGCTCTTTAAGTGCTGAAGCGCACAGGGGAGATGGCCGCCGCGACACAGAAGGCGGGTAGTGCAGTCCTTTACTGTGCGCTTTTCCACCCACAGATGACCACCGCCGCTGAAGCGCCGTGCCGCCAACACAAAGAGGAAAAAGAGAGTTTTCTCGTTCGGTTGCTTTCTCCAGAACAGGATCGGCTCCGATGCGAAATGCTGTCTATGCATTGCACCTGCTGTGTATTTATGCTCACGCTGTGATCAGCGACAGCTGGATGCAATCATGCATGCCAATGTGCATTGGCTCGTTTAGTTACACTCGAAGAGGATTGGTATCTCTAAGCGATATCCCAATTCGTGGGTCTCCGACGTGACGTCGAAGAGACCGACTGAGAGGGAACAGCATTGTTGAATAGGGGTTAAATAATTATGACATAGCTGGTTATTCAAAAATCCTATAACTCAAAAACATTACATTATATATTCACATTATCACTTTTAATATGCCAGTAATCTGTTATAGATGCAATTTTAAGTCCTGGATCTACAGAAAAATTTGTATTTGTAAAGTACAGCAGTCTCTAGGGGGTTGAATAATTTTGATTGCAACTGTATATATATGCAAATGTGAAAGGAAACAATGCACAATGCACACCTCATGTCAAAAGGTTACAGTCCCACTCTGAATGCACATTATGGTGTGTGCACACTAAAAGCGAAGCGAATATTTACATTGCGTTATTGCTCTCGATTACTGACGGGATGTTTTTCATGTCACTTGCACAAACAAAAAATCACGTAATGCTCTCCTCCATTTTCTGATACAACCGGAAGTGTCAAACTGGACGTGTTAATTGATTGGCTTGTGTGACAATGCATCATGTGGGTTTTTGAAATTGTAAATATATCAAAACTTAATTTTTAATTGCATTGTTAAGAACTTAATTTGGATAACTTTAAAGGTGATTTTTTTTTAATATTTTGATTTTTTCACACCCTCAGATTCCAGATTTTCAAACAATTGTATCTCAGCCAAATATTGTCCTATCCTAACCGTACATCAGTGGAAAGCTCAATTAAAAAAAAAAAAGACCTTCATGACTAGTTATATGTAATATGTCTGTCTGTTAAACTGTCGCAGTTTGCGCTAAAAACAAGCACAATTATAATAAACCAATTCACAAACAAATGATTCTTACAAGTCATTCTTTTTGATGAATCAGAAACATAGCCTGCCACTCAGTCAGTGTAGTTTGATTCATAGAACAATTGACTCTTACGGGCCTTTTCTTTTTAGTTAACAACAACAACAACAACAACAACAACAACATAAAACAGTGTGACCAGTATAGTCGATTCATATATTTTTGAGCCACAGATCTTAATGAAACGTTCAAAAAGACTGAGGTAAACAGCAGGAAGGTTGCTTCTTGTATGAAATGACTGCCAAAACAAAAGCAATCTGTTAATTAGCAGGGATTAATTTGCAATTTACAACATGTGGAGTAGATTGATTTATGAGGTTTTGTTTTTATTTATTAATATTTATCCCCCTTTATTTAGGTGTTTGGAAAAATTCTGGTGAAAAGTAATTGAGCCTCATTCTTAAACAAGAAAGAAATTAGTTCCTCTGCTTATAAACCATTCATAAATCTGTAAATTAAATGTGACGGTTAAATGTAAATGTGAATAAATTAGCTTACATAAGAATGCTTCTGCTTGTTCATTACTTGATTTAGCCATATTCTTCTGCCAAACAGCAAAGCAAGTGTTTCATTTTACCTATTTATATTACACTCTTGCTACTGTACAACAAAAGCCTAGGACGCATTTAATCTAATTTTAATGTGACTTGCGAAATGAAAGCAATTCATATTGTATTTCCTCAGGCAGATATGATCTAATAGTGTTCATCTCTGCAGAATGTGATGACGCACGGCATCTTTGCTTTCTCTTGCCATACAATGTCTGCCACAATGCTAAAATTATATTCACACTTAGATTTAAGTTGTTCTACGGTGTCTGCAGAGGCATTAAACATATATAGTTGAAGTCAAAAGTTTACACACACCTTGCAGAATCTGCAAAATGTTAATTATTTTACCAAAATAAGGGGTGTCATACAAAATGCATGTTGTTGTTTATTTACATATAGTCCACAAGAGAAAATAGTAGTTGAATTTATAAAATTTACCCTGTTCAAAAGTTTACATACACTTGATTAGTTGTTCATGAGTCCCTTGTTTTTCAGCATTTTTGTGTATTTGAACCCTTTCCAACAATGACTGTATGATTTTGAGATTAATCTTTTCACACTGAGGACATCTGAGGGATTCATATGCAACTATTACAGAAGGTTCAAACACTCACTGATGCTTCAGAAGGAAACACAATGCATTGTGAGTTGGGGGGTGAAAACTATTTGAATTTGATGATCAGGGTAAATTTTACTTATTTTGTCTTCTGGGAAACATGTAAGTATTTTCTGTAGCTTCTGAAGGGCAGTACTAAATTTAAAAAAAGAAAAATATACACATCTTTATTCTGTTCAAAAGTTTTCACCCCTGGCGCTTAATACATTGTTTTTTCTTTCTGGAGCATCAGTGAGTGTTTGAACCTTCTGTAATAGTTGCATATGAATCCCTCAGTTGTTCTCAGTGTGAAAAGATGGATCTCGAAATCGTACAGTCATTGTTGAAAAGAGTTCAAATACATAAAAATGATGTAAAACCAAAGAATTTGTGGGACCTGAAAGATTTTTTTCTGAAGAACAGCGGGTGATTCTGCTAGGTGTATGCAAACTTTTGACTTCAATTGGAAATCTACAACTACATAAGCCTAAATATATCAGATCTTAGATAACAGATATAAAACAAAGAAATGCACTGCATGGGAAGTAAACCTTACATAAAGAGGTTAAGACTAGAGTTTGTCTGCAGATGCAGCACTGCATGTCAATTATACAATGAACTCCGAATCAATGTTGGAATCATTATTCAGTACCGTTTAATGTGCTCTGTCTCCATTCTAGGTAAGGAATCAATGCCTGTGATTACTTTTACAACTTTACAAGATAAGGGCACCTACTCACCCATTTCTTTGGCTTGAAGCAAACAGTCTTTATATTTCTAATGTATTTCTGCTTAAACCTTAAACTTACGTTGTTCCAAATCAGTTTGATTCCTGTTTATGATACTTGCTAGTTGATTTGTTAATTATTTGCTTTGTGAATCTTTGAAGGGTTTTATTATTAGCAGGTAATTTTAGCTCTCAGGAGTCAAAGCACTTGTGCATTTGACACGGCACTGCTCCTCTTCATCTGAAGAACCTGTTGAACTGACAGTTAAACTAAAGCCTCCTTCAGAGTTGGTAGGTGATCTTAAATTGAAAACACTGATGTCTTTCTTCAAAAGACATACAAGATCCCACAAGTTTCCATTTCCTGAATGAAAACGGCAATAAAAATGTTTATTGATGACTAAATGCCGACATTAGATATATACAGGCAGAGAATGATTACCTTCACCGCCAAGGCTGAGTCCCAGACTATATAATTTGTTCCTGAAGAGATCATAATTTAACTACGATGGCATCTCTCTGAAGCAATCTGAGCTGCTGAAGCTGGCGATAACACCTGGGTTGGATGCCAGCAACATTTTTGGTTAATAGATCACCCATATCTTTGACATTTGTGTCATCAGCCCTGATCCTCATTTGTCTGTTTCCAAAGACAGCACTGCTATGATTCTTCAGGTTTACACGAGGATATTTTACTGGACGGATGCCACAGGGCAAGACTCCCACACTTCTGACCCTGGCAGGAGGACTATTGAAAGCATCAATCTGTCCCGCTGGATACATGGCCTAACATTAGTCTTGCACTGCCCTTGCTGAAGGTTAGATTTGCTTTTATTGCTTTGTTGACTGCAGTACAAAGTGCAAAAGAAGATTATCAGTGAATAACTACTTTCAATCGATTCATTCCTCTCAAAAGCTTACCCTATGACTTCAGAAGACTTAATAAAAGTCACTTCTATCTTTAGTAATGTTTGTTTTGTAAGTTTGGAGCCATTCACATTCATTATATAGGAAATAGTGGCCAGGACAACCTCATATTCTCCAGATTTGGAACAGCATAAGCATAAAAAATGAGGCATTATAAGCATTAAAATTAGGTGTCTGAACCAATCAGTGTCTGGTAGATGTCAAATGCTGAGCTGAATCAGTGATTGCAGACCCAATTTGACAAGGTCTTTGAATGGAACTGAACTATAATTAGAAGTGAATTAAACTGCATGAGAAAGAGATTTAATTTCTGACTGTTAATAATTCAATTCTGAATTTCAGTAAACTATTTTATATGATATGATCAGATAGATTAAAGTGAGATTGTGCATAAAACTATATTTTAGAAGTCAGATTAATATTTGTGGGATCAAATAAGCATTCTTTCAAGATATTTTCCACATACACTACCAGTCAAAAGTTTTTTTTAATGTTTTTTTAAGAAGTCTCTTATGCTCACCAAGCCTGGATTTACAGTTATGCCCGAAATTATTCATACCCCTGGCAAATTCTGACATAAAGTTCAACCAGCAATTTCTTTTTGACATGACACAGGATATGACACAGGCTTCACCCAATAGATAATAAGACAATGTACAAGAAGCATCATTGTGGAAAAAAATATTTCTCAACTTAATTTATTTACATTTGAACAAAAAGTGTCCAAAATTATTCATACCCATTGCAAACTGTCACAGTCTATGGGAAAATCCAAAGTTCTATACAATTCCAAATAGTCCAAACCATTCTAAAGCATCATAATTACCCTGATTCATTGGGAACTGTTTTAATCAACTCAACAGGTGAAAAACAGAAGCTCTCTGCTGTTGGTTCGTGGACAGTCATGGCTAAGACAAAGGAGCTCACTGAGGACCTGCGGCTGCGCATTGTGGCTGCTCAAAATTCAGGAATGGGCTATAAGACCATATCTAAATGTTTTGAAGTTCCAGTGGCTACAGTGCAAAGTATTATTAAAAAATACAAGACGTTCCGCACTGTGAAAAATCTCAGAGGACGTGGTCGGAATCCAAAAGTGTGCTGGCCAGGAAGATAGTGAGAGAGGTAAAAAAGAATGCAAGGATCACCACCAAGGCCATCCTGATGAATCTGGGCTCTGCTGGTGGCAACATCTCAAGGCAGACACTCCATCGGACACTGCACACCACTAGGTTCCACGGACGCAGACCAAGGAGGACACCACTTCTCCAGATAAGGCACACAAAAGCCCACTTGGCCTTTGCAAATACTCATCTGGACAAAGAAGAAGACTAATGGTCTTCTGTTTTATGGTCAGATGAAACAAAAAATTGACATAAAAAAGAGAAGCCTTCAACCATCCCAACTGTCAAACATGGTGGTGGGAACCTAATGTTTTGGGTGTGTTTTTTTTTTTTTTTTCTTTCAGGTAGCGGACCAGGGAACCTAATCACAGTAAATGGCACCATGAAAAAGGAGCAATACATCAAAATTCTCAACAACATCAGGCAGTCTGCAGAGAATCTTGGCCTTGGGCACCAGTGGACATTTCAGCATGACAATGACCCAAAACACACAGCAAAAGTGGTGAAGAAATGGTTAGCAGACAAAAACATTACCGTTTTGCAGTGGCCCCACCAGAGTCCTGACTTAAATCCAATTGAGAATCTGTGGAGGGAGCTAAAGAACAGGGTGATGGCAAGGAGACCCTCCAACCTGAAAGAGTTGGAGCTCATCGCTAAAGATGAATGAGCAAAAATACCAGTGGAAACATGTAAAAAGTTGGTCAGCAATTATAGGAAGCATTTGATATTTGATAGCTGTAATAGCCAATAAAGGCTTTTCTATTGAATATTGAGAAGGGTATGAATAATTTTGGACATGCCATTTTTTGTTCAAATGTAAATAAAAGATGAGTAATAATTTTTTCTACAATGGTTCCTCTTGTACATCATCTTATTATCTCCTGGGAGACGTCTGTGTCATTTCTAATAAAAAAAAAAAAAAAAACTTGCTGGTAACAATAATAAAAGTAACTTTAAGTTAAAATTTGCCAGGGGTTTTAATAATTTCGGGTTTGACTGTATATGATCCAAAATACAACAAAAACAGTAAAATTTGATTTTGAAATTTTGAAATATGATTACAATTCAAAATTACTGTTTCCTATTTGAATGAATTTGTAAAATGTAATTTATTCCTCTGATGCAAATCTAAATTTTCTACTCCAGTGCTCAGTGTGACAAATTCCAGAAATCATTTTAATATGCTTATTTGCTTATTTGCTTATTTGCTTTTTTTTTTTTACATTTTTGAAAGGTAGTTTATGAGTGTATAAATTCTATAAATGGTATATGACTATTTTACCTAAAAAATGTGAATGTAGTGTATCTTTTTATTCCTAAGAAATCTGATTTGCAAATTGGAAAAGTGTGTTGGGTTTTGGGTTGTCATGTGAACATCAGGGATATGTATATAATTTGTGATAAACACTCACATTTAAACAAATAAAAATGCATGAAAGGCCCACATGACTCTATAGTATAGCAGAAACAGGTGTGTAAATGAACTGAGACAGCATGAAATATTGATGAACAGACAATGTAAGTGACAGCTGCCATTTTTAATATAACAATACAGACTAAACACTACAGTTAGCCTCACTCTAGAGAAGCTGAGATCTGCATTCACCCATGACGTGCATTGATTATAGGCCTATCCCCAAATCATTGAACAGAAGATTCATGGTCAGGTTAGTCAATCATGACAGATATGCCTCTCAATCACCCACTTTGTCCGCCCCAGGAGCCTCTGATCTGTGTAATCCCATGCTGTTTAGGTGGAATAATTAAATACCTTCCCTACAGGCTGCCCATTTTGCCACCCGCCACATTCACCTGTGCCATGGAAATGGCACAGACTACATGCAGAGTTTACCTCAGGTAAACTGAGTTACCTGACAGAGAGAAAACGGCTTTACTGTTCACCAACACATGCATACAAATGCTAATGAATTATATAAGGTTATTTTGTCTTACAGACATAGTCTGTCAGCCTCCGCTGACAGAGAGTGTGCCTGCTTCCCAAACAATGCTAGGTAGATTGTTCCAGAGTTTGGTCACTAAATAGAAAAAGAATCTGCCACTCGCAGTTGATTTTGATATTCTAGGTATTTTCAAATAGCCCGAGTTTTGAGAATGCAGTGGACGTGAAGGACTATAATGTGATATGAATACTGAGGAGCTAAACCATTCAAGGCTTTATAACTAATTGGCAAGATTTTAAAATCTATATAATGTTCATTAGGAAGCCAGTGCAGAGTTGACAGAACACAGGCTAATATGGTTGTACTTCCTGAACTCTAGCTGCTGCATTTTGAACCAGCTGGAGTTTGTTTATTAAGCATGCAGAGCAACTGCCCAATAAAGCATTACGATAATCTAACCTTGAGGTCATGAACGCATGAATTAATGTTCCTGCATTTGACATTGAGAGCGGACATCATTTTAAATATGTTTAAGATGGAAAAATGCAGTTTTACTGATGCTAAAAATATGGTTTTAAATAGTAAACCTTTGTTCCTAACTGATGACAAAGATTTGACCGAGCAGCCATCAAGTGTTAGACAGTGCTCTTTTTTTCTCAGAATCCTGCAGTATGACTTTCTGTTAGTTTTGAAAATTGGAAAGCTAACACCATGTTTCTCAATGATATAACCCAAGGGAAAAGCAGCGGTCCTACCAAGCTTTGTGGTACTCCATACTGTACTTGTGATCGATATGATACCTCTTCATTCACTGCTACGAATTGATGACGGTCGGTCAGATAAGTAAGATTTGAACCAAGCTAAAGCAATTCCACTAATGCCAACATAATTTTGCTTCAAAAGAATGTTGTGGTCAATAGTGTCAAACTCAGCGCTAAGCTCCAGTAGCACTAATAGAGAGATACAACCACAATCGGATGATAAGAGTAGGTCATTTGTAACTCCAGTGAGAGTAGTCTGGAAATAGCCTTTTCTAGTATTTTTGACAGAAAAGCGAGAATGTGGAAAATGCACTGTCTGATGATATACTGTAGCTGACAGCTGCATGGTTATAATTTTATAATAGTATCGCTCTTGAAAGTAAAGTAGTTTACAAAGTCATTACTGCTATGCTGTTGGGAAATGTAAGCGCCTATTGATGCTTCATTTTTCATTAATTTAGCAAGTGTAAAATAAATGGCTGGGGTTGTGTTTATTTTTTTCTAAGAGAGATGAAAAGTAAGCAGATAGCAGTTTTAAGAGCTTTTCTGTAAGTAGAAGTACTTTCCCTCCATGCAATACAAAATACCTCTAGTTATGTTTTCTTCCAGCTGTGCTCCATTTTCCGGGCTGTTTTCTTTAATCTTCTAGGAGCAACCATAGCATAAAGGAGCAAGCATATCTAAAGTGCTAAAAAGAGAGAGTCTATAGTTACAACTGCATATTAAGCTGGTCGAGCCTGAAATATATGCTTTTTAGGGCTTTTTGAAGATAAGAAACGTCTAGGTTACGAAGGTAACCCTCGTTCCCCGAAGGAGGGAACGGAGACGTTACATTGGGATCTCGCTTGAGAGACCGATCACCTCTGAGCCTTATTAAAAAGGCCAATTGAAAATTGGTGAGTGGACGTGCGCGCCGGCCACGCCCCCGTACATACGGGTATATAAGATGGCTGCGCGCACCACTCAGTCAGGCTTTTGCTGAAGAGCCGGGAGAGCCCGGCGTCAGCGCGACGCCAGGGGCGTGGCAGGGGAATGTAACGTCTCCGTTCCCTCCTTCGGGGAACGAGAGTTACCTTCGTAACCTAGACGTTACCCCTTCAGTCGAATCACTTCAACGTTACATTGGGAACTTAGACCCATGGAAAAGGCCACGACCCTGACGCCGCGTTACGCACAACGCCACGTGCCGGCAGGTCTTCCCAGACGTGTCCGCAGGCGGTCATTGAACGTAACCTTCCCAATGCCCCGAGGCCCCTTTTTTTATAAGGGGGGCCTGCAGGGATGCCAGTTGTACTGAAGCATGGGTTGGGGGGGGGCGGAGCACATGGAATTTGTGCATGTGGAATGAGAATAATTCAATATATCCATAAGGCTTCTTAGGGATACACGAGGGAAACAGCGGTCCCCTCCGCTGGAAAATATTGGAAAGTATAGCCACAACCTGCGGGGCGAAGGAGACCCAGGCAGGATCACAGCCAAGGACTACTCCGCATCTAGCCCTGACTGCGGGGTATGGAGGACCCAGGTTCGCCGGAGGGAACATTCTGGGAGATAGCGCACGGATCCACGTGGGAATGGCGCAGCAAGCCGACACCAGCCGTCCCCCCGCTCGCCTGAAGTCTTATGTTAAGACACGGGAGGATACGGCCTCTGCGCGGAGGTTGAAGAACCTAGCGAAGGTATTAGGTGTCGCCCAGCCCGCAGCTCTACAGATATCTGCTAGTGAGGCGCCATGAGCCAACGCATAGGATGAAGCAGCACTCTTAATGGAGTGGGCATGAACACCTAAGGGGCATGGCTCTCCCTGATATAGATAAGAGAGGGAGATGGCATCTACCACCCAATGAGCCACCTCAGTTTGGGGACAGCATTCCCTTTCTGCTGAACCCCAAAGCAGATAAGCTGCTAGGTGCGTCTAAAGTGCCGAGCGATTCATTTTCACATAGACACAACATCGCAAGGCTGGGTCTGCCTCCTCCAGGGCAGAGCTTGCAGGTTCACCACCTGACCGCGGAAAAGCATGGTGGGGAACCTTGGGCACAATAGCCGGGCCGGGGTCTCAGGTAGTAACGTGAGAGTCGCCGGGCCCGAATTTCTTGACACACTTTGCTGGCAAGGAAAGCTTGTAGGTCTCCAACCCTCTGAATAGGAGCCAGGGCAGTCAGGAGCGCTGTCTTAATGACAGGACTCGACTGAGGCCCACTGAGCTCCTCTGGGGAACCTTAGCTCGTTCAATGGGAGCCAGGGCAGTCAGGAGCGTTTTTCTCGCTCGACTGAGGCCCGAGGCTCCAAGGGAGCGCCCCGCGGCCTGAGAAGGCGACGGGGAAGCTTCCCTACAGAGAAAGTTTGTAGGTCTCCTACCCTCTTGATGGAGGCCAGGGCAATCAGGAGCGCTGTCTAAATGACAGGAATTCTAGCTCGACTGAGGCCAGAGGCTCAAATGGAGCGCCCTGCGGCCCCGAAGGGCGACGGGGGGGTCCCAAGAGGGTATGAGGCGCGGTCTGGCACCTCTGAGGGACCTCACGACCAGTGGGTGCTTACCTATTTTGCTTCATCTACTGCATGTGATATGCGGCTAAGCGGCGGCATATATTCCGAGAGTCGAGGGGACAGCCTGCGCTCCAACTCTCCTGTAGGAAGGAAGCACTACTGCAATCGTGTATCTCTGTGCCTCTCAGCGAGAGGAATGCCAGCAGATAGACCTCATCTCAGTGCGTAAGCCAGCCTTTGTCAAGGGAGCTCAGTACCGAGTGATAGTTTGTATCACGGCCTGTGAAAGGCCGGAGAGATCTACGGTGTCAACCCGTGCCCTTACAGGGAGGGACTGCCGCGAGGGGATGGTTACTAAGACCTAAGTCCGGGTGGGCCGTCCTTGCAGCGCAACCAACAGACTTACTCCTCGTCCTCCCTGGACTCGCACAGAATCTGCGCAAGGAGGCTCACTGGGGAAGGGCGTACTTGGGCCCCGGAGGGCAGCTATGTGCCAGAGTTACTCTGGCAATGGGAGGAATCGGGAGGGCGAGCGGATGTGGCTGGGCCTGCCGATATAACTCCGACTAGCTGCGTCACGGGGTGGAGTCGCCATTCTGCAGGTGGGTGGACTGCCGTGGGAACCGGCCGGCTGCACGGTTGAGTTTCCCTGCTTCAAATGAATGGCAAGTAGCAAAATCTGCCACGTCGGACTCCATGGGAGCAGATGGGAGGAGCTGTAAGCCTCTGTTGTACATGGCAACCCAACCCGTGGTAAGCCACGGGCTGACTTGTCGGCAATACTGCGGGAAAACACCAGTCCGGAGAGAGCCGAGATGCCATGCCCATCATGGGACTCGATCGTGCTGCAGCGGTCTCACATGAAACAGCTTAGCGGCAAGCGGCTAGAGCTGTCATGTGCCCCAGGAGCCTCTGATTTTGAGAGGACCGCTGTATAGTGCCTAATTAGCTCAGGGACTACAGCACTAACTGCGCGCTCTTGGTAGCAAGGCGGGCCGTCTTGTGGACCGAGTCGGGCTCCCGACCGAGGAAAAGGATTCCCTCGGTTGGCCTGAAGGACCAGATGGCGGGGGTGCCGAGGCACCAGGTCCCTGTATTCGCACAACGGAACTCACGAGTGGGCTGGTAAAGCACCAGTCGAAGAGACGGTTGAAGACGCGAATTCCTGTCTGCCGAAGAGGGGACAGGGGAGCTCCCACGGCCTAAGAAGGCAGGAAGGAGAGGGACTAGCCAAATGGAAGCACCTCGCGCTGAGCGCTCGATCCCCGGGGCAGACCGCCGAAGGGGTGTGCGCCGGGGAAGATCGAGACACGACAGCGGGTGCCCTTCAGGCAAATGGCTGCAACCCAGCCCTGGAGACGGAAACATACTTGTATGTGCGTCGTCGTGAGCATGTGTGCCGACAGCCTAAGAAGGGATCGGAACAGAGCTCCATCCAGGGCGGATGTTAACCCACCACTCTAACTGGACACGTGAAGTCGGGACTCTTATCAAACCCCGACCTCGTCCCGGCTGGAGAGACAGGCTGGATCGTGTCCTTCGCCAGTAGGAACGCGACCTCCGCAGGCAGAACAGAGGCACGCCTGTTTCCGAATAAAGAATGTAAGGGGTACCTGTGAGTCTGGGCGGACGCCTGGAGCCAGGCCGTACCGTCCGTATCAACCAGTGTAGTGGTATCAAGGGAACGTTGACCGGCGTGACCGTGGAGGGGCAGCCTGGGGAAAGACAGGGAAGGAGACAAAACCCAGAAGGATAAACGTCCTGGAGAAGTGTCTAACTGCACTAAGCAGTGCTTACCTACTTCCCTGGTTCCCGCGCTGGCGACATCCGGTCCCGAGTCTGGTTCCGAGGAGTGGAAGTGCTGCTCAGGAAGGAAACTCGGGGGCCGGGGCCCCAGAGGTGAGAAAGCTGGGTCTTTCTGTGATATAAAATGACCGGCTAAGTCCCGCTTCCAGCGGGAGTGCCGACAGAGTAGCTCTCTCAACCTCCGGGGGTGCTCGCATCAGGGACGCTTCGAAGCTCGCCTGCGAGGGTCTTCCGTCGCAGGACCCTGAGAGGCGAGCGGCGTCCCTCTCCCACGGGTGGCTCGATGTCGGCTGCGAGCCTGGATCGTGTGGCTCAGCAGGGGACGGAGCTGCGGGGGGACGCCCTCGGCGACGGGCAGGCGGAGGCGGGGGCCCAGGCAGCGGAATGGTAACTTCGCGGCGGGGCAGGATATGTTGGACGGCCTCCGTCTGCCTCTGGACCGTTGGAGCGCCAGAGGAGACGCCCAGCCCGAACGACGGGGAGGCGTACTGCTCTGGCATCTCGACGGGGTATGCTGATGGGCGGAGGATCGCAGGCTTTTGGGGGCTGGCGATACGTTCGACGCCGCTGAGCAAAAACCCTTCACGGTGTCGCCGAATAGGCCGCTCTGGGGAATGGGAGAGTCGAGAAAGCGAACTTTGTCGGCCTCTGCCATCCGGGCCAGAGTCAGCCATAGGTGGCGTTCCTGGACCACGCAGGTGGACATCACCTGACCAAGGGGACACGCCGCGACCTAGTGGCCCGAAGGGCGAAGTCAGTGGCGGCGCGGAGTTCTTCAAGTACCCCCTGGTCAGGACCACTCTCGTGCAGGACTTAAGGTGCCTGCACCTGGCACTTTTGCAGTGTTGCCATGGCCTGCAGGGCGGGGCAGCATGTCGGGGGGCGCAGAAAAGGCCCAGCCGAAGAGGGCGGAAGAAATTTCACATGCCCTAAAAGGGAGACGCGGAGGGCCCCACCAGGCGGCCGCGCCCGCGGGCAAAGGTGCACCGCGATGGCGCGCCCGACCTGGGGGACCGCCACGTACCCCTTGGCTGCCCCGCCATGAAGAGTGGCGAGGGGAGAGGAGCTGGAGTGCGCTTCAAATGAATAGGGTGCCATCGATTTTGTCAGCTCCTCATGCACATCCGGTCAGAACGGGACCGGGGGGGAGCGCGGCGCTGCCGCCGGTGCCCCCCCCAGGAACCAGTCGTCCAGCCTAGAAGGATCGGCCGGAGGCCCCTGAGGAACCCTCAAACCGATCCCCCCCGGCTGCCCGGAGAAGTATAGCCGACAGTTCGACATCAACCTCCGGGGCCGCAGCGACCACGGGTGGGCGCCGCGCCGCGGGAAGAGATGTGTCACCGTCTGACTCTCCCTCTGATGCTGTGACAGACATCTCATCCTCTGCAGGAGCACCGAAGGAGACGCTCAGCCCGCCAGGCGGGGAAGCGTCTGCTGCGGAAACTCAACGGGACCGCGCTGAGATAGAGAGGTCCGCAGGGCTTTTTGAGCCGGCGGAACGCTGTCTATCGTAATTTGAATGTCCTCCCCCGCGCCCCACCACTGTGGCCGAAGAGCATAGGTGGCTCAACGGCTGACCACGGGAGGGAGGCGGGGGGAGCCAGCTCGCGAACGAGCGGCGGGACTTCAGCGTGGTCATGGTCATGCTTTCACCGCATGAACCATTCATGAGCACCACCCCAGCGTGCTCAAAGCCTAAACACGTGAGGCAGCGCTCATGTCCGTTCGCTGAGGAGAGGAAACTACCACATCCAGAAACGCACGGCCGAAAAGACGTCCTGAAAAGAACGTCTAAAACGGCCGCTAGAAATTGCTCTTTTGTGATCCCGGTTTGCCCAGGGAGGGGCCGCGGGGCAATGCGCTCGCCGGGGCTGCTCGCTGGAATGCAAAAAGGCTTTATATGGCCGTGAAAACGGCCGCCCGCGGGATCGCGCTGGCGGCTGCCAAACAATGCTCTTTCTGTGAAACACTCTTTTAGTTATGGCAGCGCAGCAGCAGGAGGGAGCGTGAACTCTGAAGAACTCTTCTCAGCTGTTTAGAGGCTCGACACATCGGCTCTGAAAGCAAAAGTCTGACTGAGTGGTGCGCGCAGCCATCTTATATACCCGTATGTACGGGGGCGTGGCCGGCGCGCACGTCCACTCGCCAATTTTCAATTGGCCTTTTTAATAAGGCTCAGAGGTGATCGGTCTCTCAAGCGAGATCCCAATGTAACGTCGAAGTGATTCGACTGAAGGGGTAACAACATTTGTGAGACAACTCATGTGAGACTGTGTTGCTGAATTAAAATGTGTTACTTAAAGGAGAAGTTCAATTTCAGAACAAAAATCTACAGAAAATCTACTCACCCCCTTGTCATCCAAGATGTTCATTCCTTTCTTTCTTTCTTTCTTTCTTTCTTTCTTTCTTTCTTCCTTTCTTTCTTTCTTTAGTCGTGAAGTTTTTTTTTTTGTTGAGGAAAACATTTCAGGATTTTTCTCCATATAGTGGACTTCTATGGTGCCCCAAGTTTGAACTTTCAAAATGCAGTTTAAATGCAGCTTCAAACGATCCAAAATGCAGATGTAAACGATCCCAGCCGAGGAAGAAGGGTTTTATCTAGCAAAATGATTGATTAATTAAAAACAAATACAATTTAAATACTTTTAACCTCAAATGCTCATATATCTTGTTCTGTCAAAAAAACAACTAAAACCAGCCTAGGCTGGTTGGCTGGTCTTATCTGGTTTAAGGTGGAAGTAGCTGGTTTTAGCTGGTGGTCTCTCCTGGCCAGGCTGGGAAAGTGGCCAAAACCCCTCTAAAACCAGCCTGCTGACCAGCTATGACCAGCTAAAACCAGGCAGGTTGACCAGCTAAAACCAGCCAGCCAGCCTAGACTGGTTTTAGCTGGATTTTTTAGCAGGGTTTTTTTCGGTTCAAGATAGTTAGGGTATGTCAAAAACTCCCATCTCATTTTCTCCCTCAACTTCAAAATCATCCTACATTGCTGTTTTACCTTTTTTTTGTAAAGGGTGTTTTGCATCTTCTTTGCATGTTCACTTTGCAAACACTGGGTTAGTACTTTTGCAGCAAAGTAGGATGATTTTCAAATGATTTTTAGGTTGAGATAGGAGTTTCATATCCTAACTGTCTTGAACAGAGAGAGACAAGACGAGCATTTGAGGTTAAAAAGTATATAAATTGTAATTTAAAAAAAAAAAATCATTTTGCTACACAAAACCCTTCTTCCTCTGCTGGGATTGTTTACAGCCACATTTGGGATCGTTTGAAGCTGCATTTAAATTGAATTTTGGAAGTTTAAACTCGGGGCAGCATAGAAGTCCACTATATGGAGAAAAATCTGAAATGTTTTTCTTTTGTTATTTGTAGTAGTTTACATTTACTAGAAGTTTACCCAAAGATTTCCACTTCTGAGAGCCCTGGAAATGTGAAAAGCATCCATAGCTGCCTGGAGGCATTGCAAATATTGCTGCTGAGTCAGCATCCATTCAACCTTTATCCAAAATGGTGTGCATTTTATTATATGAGAGATTCCTTATGACAAAAAAGAAATAAAAATCGATATGACTGGTTTCTGTCTTTAACTCAGTTCATACTTGACCTTTCCTTTGAGACTTTTTAAACATTAAAAGCTCAATCTCTCAAAATAATAATATGTTCTGGTCTTGCTAAATGTCCAAGTCACTTGGGGTCCTTTTGTTTTCCACTCGACATTGATACCTGTAGGTCTGTCAACGAGGCCACACACTGCGCTTCTTATTGACCGAACATCTATTCAATTCGGCTTAAGTGCATCTGGCTTCTCTGTGTCTTCTACTCAATATGAGTGGCCAATAATACAACGGGACATTAAATGTTCTTTTGTTCTTAGATGAAAACATATGGAGGATGCTTTGATCATGAGAATCAGAGCCCATCCTCTGGTTGTCATGATGGAGAATAGCTTATAGAGAACCATGAGCTCTTCATTTCTGTCACACTCCACCTCTGAGTCACAGGCAACAAGTGATGTTTCATTAACAAATTTCAGGAGGAGCTCGCGCAGATAATTAACACGGCCAATTCATCATCAGCAATCACTCCCTATCCAATCACTCTCCCTATCCCATTACTACAGTCCCTTTAAATAACCAAGCAGTCCTACCTTCAGCTATCTCTGATTCCAGCATTGGCACTCCCAATCGCCGCAACATGTCCGAGATTCACTCGTCCTCCGAGGATTATTCCTCTGATACAGACAAACCTGCAGCTCATCCGGCCTTCATCCAGGTCGCCGCTCAGGCCACCAGCGCTCCACAGGATCCACTAATCGAGCCCGCCGCTGCATCACGGAGCCGCAGGCCCTCACGCACCGCTGCTGCTCGCACTCCGAGCAGTGTTGTTTTAGTTTTAGTCAACGATGGCGAAATCATTTCGTTGACGCCACTTTTCATGAGGATAACGAGCCGATGACGAGATAAAAATGGCTCGTTGATGACTAAAACATGACGAGACGTGCGTGAGTTTTCGTTGATGAGACGGGTGGTCCGTCAGACGTTTAAAATGCATGACATTTCTGCTTATCGTGCATGCCAATCAAAACCTTAAACGTTTTGATGCCGCTATGGCAAGCCGTTTTAGCATTAAATACTCTTTGCCATACTAGCATGGCAAGCCGTTTTAGCATTCCATCCTTGTTTGTCTTTTATGTTTTAAAACATTCCTTATTGCAATTATTGGTGAAAATAGTCGATCCGGAAGCTCACATTGTGTTGTACTAGATCTGCTATTTTCAGAACTTACAAGTGACACTACCCAACAGCAAAATACTTACTGACCTACATTAATTTGTTAAAAGACTTTTTCCCCTTTTTAGACTAAAACCTTTTTGGCTTTCGTCGACTAAAATTGGACTAAATCTAACAAGCATTTTAGTCCATAAAGACTAAATCTAAGATGGTTGTCAAAAAACAACACTGCTCCGAGACGCCAGCTTACGCTTATGCAGAGCCCCCTACTCCACGTCAGGACGCAGCAGAAGGCCGTCACCGAGCTTGGGCCACGCCCCGGACACCGCAGTCTCCAGCCACGCCCATCCCGCTCGATCCTCGAAGCGGGAGCCCGCCGCTCATGCTGTCAGAGAGCCGGCCATCGCCTCCACAAGCCGCCGCAGCAGCACGAGCTCGCCCACTCCAGCAGCCGATTCCCGTCCGCAACCCTTGCCCCTCCTTTCTCTCCCATTCTCATGGCCCGCAGCACCGCCTTCCGCTCATAGCACGAGCATTCCCCCGCTCATGCCACAAGCACCGGCGCTCCCCATTCCCCCTCTCTTCCCTTCTGTTTCCTCCGCCCCAGGAGCCGTCCCCAGCGCGAGCATGCCTCTATCCTCACAGGCTCCGACGCACGCTATTCCCCCTCTCTTTCCCCCCTTCTTTTCCGTCCCAGGAGACGGCCGCAGCTCAGGTTTACCGCCACTACCGGTCCCGGTAGCCACTTTCCCTCCTCCTCAGGCCCGTCCTCCCTTCTCATTGGCCTCAACCACACCCCTTCCAGCCCCGCCAAACGCTTTAGCGCAGGAACCTCCCCCAGTTTCCAACTCCATCAGGACCCAGATACTAGCAGGTCTCACACATGGATTCCACCCCGGCGTCCTGAGCCTCCCCTCCCAAAACCTCATCTGCCCAAATCTCCACTCCGCTCTCACCGAACCCGAAATAGTGGACGGCCTAATTAAAAAGAAATAGACTCAAATTTCATGATAGGCCCCTTTTCTGTTCCTCCCTTTAGCATCTATCGAGTCAGCCCCATCGGTGTTGCCACCAGAAAATTCTCAGGCAAAAACGCCTCATAATTGATCTTTTATCTCCGCATAATTCCCCATTCCTTAGCATTAACAGCCTCATTCCACTTGAAGAGTTTTCTCTTCACTATCACGACGTCGACCAAGCCACTACCTTGATTAAAGCAGGTCGCGGCGCTTGGTTGGCCAAAGTCAATATTACTTCTGCTTTCAAAGTTACGCCCATCCACCCAGATTTCTGGCACTTATTTGGCATTTGCTGGAAAAACGAATTCTATTTCGCCGTCCGTGGAGCTGCTATCCATTCTGGGTCATCTAAATACCGCGATGCGCATCATCCCACAAGGCCGCCCCTTTATCTCCCATCTCCTCTCCCTCTCCTCCTCCGCCTACACCCTTGAGGACCGCATTTCCATAACTGATTCTTGCCGCAAGGAGCTCAGCTTATGGATTTCCTTCCTTAAACAGTGGAACAGCTATCGTTCTTTTACAGCAATTTGGTTTCTTCCCCAATTGATATCGAATTATATACCGACGCCGCCCTCTCCGTCGGCTTTGGAGGTTTCCTCCGGGGCCGCTGGTTCGCTTCTACCTGGCCCCCAGAGTTGGCAAATTTACCCCTCCAGCTATCATCCTCAGCACTATTTGAGCTTTACCCATTAGTGGCCGCAGCTTCCCTATGGGGCAAAGAATGGTCCGCCACCAGCATCGTCGTCCAATACGACAACGCAGCTACCGTGCACTGCATTAACAAGGGCCGTTCCCACTCCCCCGTACTCATGCCTTTGCTCAGATGTTTGATTTGGATTTCAGCTCGTGACCAATTTATCATAACTGCAAAACACATCCCTGGGTCAAAGAATCAAATCGCTGACTCTCTCTCTCGTTTTGTTTTTCAGAAATTCAGATCGCCGGCTCCAGAAGCGGACCCGCTCCCAACCCCAGTCCCTCCTTATTCAGAACTGATATTCCCATAACCCTCCCCCTAAGGCCTCTTCTCGAAGCATCCATCGACTCCATTCTCCAAGCAGTCTCCCTCAGGACTCTCCAATCCTACCTCACAGCGTGGAAATGCTTTAAAACTTTCCACGCCGCCTACAGCTTACCTTTCTCCGTTTTATCCCTGCTCACTGTCACCTCATTTATCTCCCACCTCAATTCCCATAAAAACCTCCAAGCTAGCTCCATCAAAGCATACCTTAGCGGTATTCAGTTTTTTCATAAACTGTGTCACGGCTCGCCTTCCCCTCATATAACTAATTCCCAGACCTCCCTTCTCATCAAAGGCATCCAAAAAACCCAGCCCAACCGCCCAGACCCCAGACAACCTATCACTTTAAATATTTTGACCAAATGCATCTCCTCCCTCCGCAAAGGCTACCATTCCATCCACACTGCCCACACACTGGACGCCATGTTCATCCTGGCTTTTTCGGTTTCCTCAGATGCTCTGAGCTCGCCATTACATCCAGTTTTAACCCAGCCATTCACCCCACCATCTCCGACCTAACCGTGCTAGACGGCGATACCATCTCTTACTTTATTAAACAAAGCAAGACAGACCAAATAAAGAAGGGCCATTTCATTTATATTTTTAACCTCCAAACTCCCCTCCAACCATTCCAAACCCTCCTAGCCTTCCTTTGCCACAGGAAATCCCAATCCTCCCTCCCCTCTGACCCCCTCTTTACTGATGATGCCAACCGCCCTGCCACACGCTTCTGGTTCCAAAAGCACCTGAAGTCTGTCTTGCTTCTCTCTGGTACCCCAGCAGACAACTTCTCCAGCCATTCATTTCGCATAGGCGCAGCAACTACAGCCGCCCAAAAAGGTCTCTCCCAACAGCAGATCCAAGCGCTCGGCCGCTGGTCATCTGAAGCTTTCAAGAGCTACATTCGAGCAGATCGCTCTTTTATCAGGGAAACACACCAAACCCTAATCGGCCAACCCGTTCTACCGCCAGCCCACCCCCGTCCACGCCATCTCTAGCCGCTTCAACCACCCCCTCGGCGTCCCTTTTCCTTGGGACATCCTGCCTTCGTTAAAACCCCAGCTTATTCCCCTACGCGCAGCAATGCGCGCCCCCGCTGGAGCCCCCCTTACGCACAACAGTGCTCGCCCCGCTTTTCCCATCACGCTCAACATCGCATGGCTCCTGTTCAAGCCCCCGCTTATCCCCTATACGCGTAGCAATGCACGCCCCCGCTGGAGCCCCCCTTACGCACAGCAGTGCTCGCCCCGCTTTTCCCGTCACGCTCAACATCGCATGGCTCCTGTTCAAGCCCCCGCTTATCCCCCTATATGCGCAGCAATGCACGCCCCCGCTGGAGCCCCCCTTACGCACAGCAGTGCTCGCCCCGCTTTTCCCATCACGCTCAACATCGCATGGCTCCTGTTCAAGTCCCCGCTTATCCCCTATACACGCAGCAATGCGCGCCCCTGCTGGAGCCCCCCTTACGCACAGCAGTGCTCGCCCCGCTTTTCCCGTCACGCTCAACATCGCATGGCTCCTGTTCAAGCCCCCGCTTATCCCCTATACACGCAGCAATGCGCGCCCCCGCTGGAGCCCCCCTGACGCACAGCAGTGCTCGCCCCGCTTTTCCCGTCACGCTCAACATCGCATGGCTCCTGTTCAAGCCCCCGCTTATTCCCCTTACAGAACAGCAACGCCCGCTCATGCTAAAGCCACCCCGCTCGCTCCCCCCATGCCGCAGCAACGCCTGCTCATTCTAGAACGCCCCGCTCATTCCCTTTACGCACTGCAATGCCCGCTCTCACCATAGCCCCTGCTCGTTTCCCCACGCCGCTGCATTGCCCGCTCTCGCTAGAGCGCCCCGCTTATTCCCCCATGCCACAGCAGTGCCCGCACGCACCGCAATGACCGCTCTCGCCGCAGCCCCTGCTTACTTTCCCACGCTGCAGCAATGCCCGCTCTGACTAGAGCGCCCCGCTTATTTCCCCATGCCGCAGCAATGCCCGCTCTGACTAGAGCGCCCCGCTTATTTCCCCATGCCGCAACAATGCCTGCTCTGACTAGAGCACCCCGCTTATTCCCCCTTTCACGCAGCAATGCCCGCTCACACTAGAACGCCCTGCTTATTTCCCCATGCCGCAACAATGCCCGCTCTGTCTAGAGCGCCCCGCTTATTCCCCCTTTCACGCGGCAGCCACCGCTCAGTCCCCTTTAGCGCAGCAAAGCCCACACATCCTAGAGCACCTAGCATGTTTCCCCTACGCCACAGCAGTACCCACCCCCAAGAAAACGCCATTCTTCATTCCCCCTAATTGCCACCCCACATAAGGTTCTCTTTGCTTTTCCTTCCCTAGCAGTGCCCGCAGCAGCTCCTCCCGCGCTTCCCCGCCGCTAATCGTCCAGCATCCCTCCAGCTCAAGTTAAGCTTTTTGGGGGGCCACCTGGCTGCTGTCCTGCAGTTATTTTGCACTTTGGGGGAGCGCTATTGGGTTCGGGCCAAAGGCCGAGCTCGGACCCCTCTCCCTGGGCAGGGGGAGTGCCCCGGGCTCGGGAATGACTACCGAGCTCGGAGCCCTCTCCCGGACAGCATGCCAAACACGCTTAACTTTACGCTGTTTATTATATGCAAAAGCGAACTAGTGAAGTGATGTTTCATTAACAAATTTCAGGAGGAGCTCGCGCAGATAATTAACACGGCCAATTCATCATCAGCAATCACTCCCTATCCAATCACTCTCCCTATCCCATTACTACAGTCCCTTTAAATAACCAAGCAGTCCTACCTTCAGCTATCTCTGATTCCAGCATCCCTCCCACCCCCCCTGTTTATTTTCTCCTCACCTCCAGCCAGGGGGGGAGCGCTATTGGGTTCGGGCCAAAGGCCGAGCTCGGACCCCTCTCCCTGGGCAGGGGGAGTGCCCCGGGCTCGGGAATGACTACCGAGCTCGGAGCCCTCTCCCGGACAGCATGCCAAACACGCTTAACTTTACGCTGTTTATTATATGCAAAAGCGAACTAGTGAAATGATATTTCCTGTGTTTGCAAGAGACCTTCTGTAGGTTCTGCTCTGATTTCATTGAGATAAATGTGAAAAGGCCAGTAAATGTGACATGACATTTGAAAGCAGATCATCTTGTGATAAACACTGTACTCATATAAGTCTGCAGAAGAAAATGTCTAGTTAAAATTTCAGCCTGATATAATATCTGTTTTTATTTTGAATATAACTTTGGATTGTGACTAAATTGGGTTTTCCCAAAGGATTTTTATGTGCCAATGACAGATGCTGAGTTTGCTCTATTGACAAGCTTCACCCAACTGTTCAGCATAAGTATGATGATCTGTAATTCCCAAACCTAATTTAGTTCAAAGAGCACTTATGATGACTGTGTATGCACAGAATAGCACCGAACGGTTTCCCATGTCATTTTCTTTTCAAAGACAAGAAGCAAACCGTCTCATTTAATTGTAACATCACTAAAACAATTATTGATTGGCTTGACCTTTGCCCTTTTGCTAATCAAATGCATATGAAGAGGTTTGTCAAACTGTACAGCCAACCAGCCTTTTCACCGGTAATTGTCTGTCAACGCTGCTATTGATTAAGATGTCCGCAGGCTTTCCCTTGTGTAATCAATTTCTGCGTGTGCTGTTCCGTTAATGTAAAAGACGTCTGAGGACGCACAGAATCTAAGTCTTGCTAAATGATATACAGATATACATAAACATCAGACTGGATTATCAGACCATGCAAAGTATTTGTTTCACTAAAACATTTGGAATAAAACAATATTCTCTCTCTCACTGTGCTTTGCAAGAGTATTCATACCCCTTAATTTCATGTTTTCTCATGTTGCTGCCTTTTGTTAAACTGTTTTTTTTTTTATCAATCTATACTCCATCTACCATAATTATAGAGCAAATACAGAACTGTCACAACAGAAAACTGAAATAAGTACATTGCATAAGTGTTCATACCCTTAACTCAGTACTTGAAGCACCTTTACAGCCTCAAGCCTTTTTGAGCATGATGCAACAAGATTTGCAGATCAAAATTTGGCAATTATCTGCCATTCTTCGCCTCACTTCTTTATCTCTCAAACTCTGTCAGGTTGTATGAGAGCAGATGCATATTTTCAGATTTCTCCATAAATGTTTTAATAGGTTCAGGCCTAGGGCCACTAAAGGACATTCACAGAGTTGTCTATAAGCCACTCTTGCTGTGTGCTTAGGGTCATTGTCCTGTTGAAAGGTGAACAATCTGCCCAGTCAAAGGTTCTGGATACTCTGGGTTTTCATTAAGACTATTTCAATGTTTTGGTGCAGTCCCTACCACTGAAAAATAAACCCACAGCATGAAAAATAAACCCACCGCTGCTACTAGCACACTACTTTTGGGATGATACTCTGCATGTAATGAGCAGTGCATGGTTTCTTTCAAACATGATGCTTTGAATTGAGGTTCATCAGTCCACAGAATCTGTTTCTCATGAACTGAGGGTCCTTTAGATGCTTTTTTCTTTTTTGCAAATGCTAGGAGTTCTTTCATGTGTCTTCACTAAGGAGAGGATTGAGTCTTGCCACACCACTATAAAGCCAAGATGGGTGGAGTGTTGCAGTGATGTTTGTCCTTCTGTAAGTTTCTCCCACCTGCATATATGATCATGGAGCTCAACTAGAGTGAACATCAGGTTCTTGGTCAACACTGTAGCCAAGGCCCTTCTCTATCAATTGCTCAGTTTGGCAAACTCCTCCCCATTGTGGCTTGATTCTGTCTCTGAGCTCTTTTTTTACTTCAAAGCTTGGTTTCTGCTCTGTTTTCAACTGTTAGACCTTTTATTAAGATGTGTTTGCCTTTCCAAATCATACCCATTCAATGGAATTTGCCACAGATTAAATTCACTCAAAGTGTTGTAACATCTACAATCAATATAAAAGCTAAATTTCAACTGTCATAGATATGGAGTGTAGATTGATGTTGAAAAAAAAGAGTTATTTAAAGCTGTTTAACATAAGGCAGCAACATAATAAAATGTGAAAAAAATGAAGGGGCATGAACACTTTACTGGGCACTGTAGACATGCTGCTGTGAGCATGTAGGAAATACTCCTGCTGCTCCACATATAACATATATGAAATAACCCTCATATCTGAAATTACCTTTTAGAAGATCTAGACAGGTGGAGCTGGGGAAGGTGGAGGGTTTCTGAGGAGTGCTGCAACTGCTACAGCAAGCGCTAGCCAAGCATTTGCATGTTGAGCAGCAAGCTCATTGGCTGCTGATCTGAAAAGAAACCAATCAGCTGCAATGTGAATAATGATATCAGATTTCGTTAGAACTCAGCAGGTATTGGACGCTGGACTGGACCAGACGTCGGACAAATGTTGCATTTTGTTTAAGATTGAAAATCGGGTTGATGGACGTCAACCCGATTTGACATAAATTTGATCAGCTGACATCAAATTAACATTCACAATAGACGTTGCCATTTAAGTTTGGTCACCCGTAGCAACCGAAATTTAACTAAATATCAATGTCTTATGATGTGTGTGCCTGCTGTGAACATATTGGCCTGCACCATCAAAAGTTTAGTTTTTCTATATATACAAGGGGCATTTGCTCAGAGGAGGCAAGGGAGGCATGTGTCTCCTTGAAATATTGGATGAGGAAAAAAAATCGTAGTACAAAATTAAAACAATGCCAGTATTACAAAATATAACAGTAATTGTATAAATCACAACATCCACACCAGCATGTAAAGTTATAGCGGGAGTCAGCTTTCTCGGCTCCCCTAAGAATGAATTTGGGTAAGTCATGGAAAAGACGGCAATGTCTCCATCACAATATGATTGGATATGACTGGTTATGTTCATCTGTGATTGGTTCATGCGATAAATCCCGCCTCTTGTGTTTGTGCACGTTCCATATTAACAATCAGTCTGAATGAACAATGGCATGAGTGGAAAGACTAATTTTAAAAAAAGGAAACAACTCACACACTTACATATAACCCCTTTGTTATTTCAAAATAACACTTAAAACGCCATGAAAACATGATCTGTAGGAGTTTTTAGTGAGTAATCAGCTTTTTGAAATTTAAAGTAAATGTTAGGCTATATAGTGCTATAAAATGTTTTAACTATTTTTATTAAAATAATTTAGCATTATTTTATATAAAGTATAACATAACAGTATTTATTTCATAACACAACAATTTTGTCAGATTTTTCTAAACTCTTTGAAAAAATGTATTCTCTAATAGTGAATAATAATTAATTTAGGACACATGACTACCCCGTGACCTCTGCTTGTCTTGTTAATAATGAGAACTGCTGAATGTGGGCAGGGCTGGTGGACTCTCTTCTCAGTCGCCTGCTGTTCTCATCTCTCTCTCTCACACACGCACGCACACACGCCGATTCTGATGCTGGAGTCAGAGCATCACCTGCAGTGAGCAGCGCTGGAGTCCCGGAGCAGCTCTCACAGCCGCTGTCTGGATGTCCATGAAAGGCAGAGGATCCAAATACCAGAAAAGAGTGTCGTTTTCTGAGGATGAAGATGAGCAGTGCTGGAAAGAGGAGAACGGCGGTGTGGACGCACATCACCTGAAATCCGTCACGACGGTCAGGGATTCATCGGGATATTACCGGTACAACATGTGAGTGTTCATACAACTCTACAAACTCACATTTAAATGTCTCTGATCTCGGTGATGAAGCAAGAGATCAAGAAAAGGCAGAATAAATCATTTTAATGTCATGAAAAGTATTATAAATTAGATTTCTGTACATTTGTTTGAGTAAAAAAAATGCTTAAAATATTACGTTTCATAGTCATCTCTTAAGTGATAAACACTAACTCACTGATTTTTTTATTTTATTTATTAAAATACATTAAAGATGCATTTAAGTCATTTTTTTTCTGTTGAAATATTCCTGTTGATTTTCTAATGTAATAATATGAACCTTAAAGCTCCACCTAGTGGAAGGTCATTTCTCCACTAAAGAATAATACTGTGGGTTTACTGTAACGATATATTGTCTTCCTAATTGAGCTAAATCTCACTAAATCTTCCTTGGGGGCATTTTTAAACATAAAATAACAAGTCAGTCTTCAGTCTTCATTAGCAATTTTCAAAAAAATAAAAAAAGCAATTTCCCTACCTGAAATGAACTAGTCGGGCTTATTTAAAGGTTTTTCAAAAGTTAATTGAACGTGTAATGTGAGAAAACAAAGAAAAATCCAGGTAAATATCTGTAACTATATTTTAAATGTGCATAATTTCCTCTCAAGATACAGTTCTGCTTAATTATGCAACAAATGTTGGAAAATATAGCACATAAAATGCAAGCTAGATTATACAAGGCAAAAACTTAGCCTTTATTTAACTTTATTCCAAAAATGTTTCAAATGTTATTTCCACCATCAGATAATGCTATTAAATATTATTTTAATTAGCATTATTTGCTATTAAATAACATAAAATAAAAATAAAATAACATAATAAATTGCAATTATTTTTAAAAAAAATAAATAAATACTTAACTCACGTTAAAACACTAAAGGAAGTTGTTTCTTACAGGAAATGTTTTCTTGTGTTTTTTTGTCATTTTAGTACAGTATTTAAATATCAATCATATAAAGTGCCTTGCAAAAGTATTCATACCCTTTATTTTCTCATGTTATGTTGTTTCTGCCTGATGTTAAACTGCTTTAAATTACTTTTTTCCCCATCAATCTACACTCCATACACCATTATGACAAAGCAAATAACAGAATTGTCACAACTAAATTATATATATATATATATATATATATATATATATATATATATATATAAACTCTGAAATTAATACATTGCATAAGTATTCATACCTTTAACTCAGTACTTAGCTAAAGCACATTTTCAGCCTCAAGTCCTTTTGGGTATGATGCGACAAGCTTTGTACATCAGCATTTGGCAACTATCTGCCGTTCTTCTAACCTTATTGAATTATAAGTATAATGTCTTGTTATTAAAATAATTTATATTGGAATTATTTTCACCCATTTGTTCATGCATCAGACAAGTCCAATCAATAAGAAAAGTATAACACATGTACCGTTCATGTCTATAGCACAAATAGTGCAAATGGGTGATAAATAATATAGTAAAATGTGGCCACTAATGAATTACGATGCCTGTCAATTCGCATCTTGATGTAACCTCAATGCTGACATTTGCTTTTCAGGATATACATGATAATTAATTCAGAACTGGAAATGGACTACAATATATCACTGAGTCAAAATGACCATTTGTGTGACTGATGCATCTCATTAGAGGTGGATGTGCTGTGCACATGCTGTCCAGACTGTGAAATACCCACAGATGCTTACGTTTTCAAAGACAGCATGTTCTTTCTGGATAAATAGAGTTGCGGCCTGCAGAATCAATGACAGATAGCCTTCCTCAGTCTTGATTATGAGTGTCTGTATGATTGAAAATGAACGTGCGTCACAAGGCACATTTTTTACATTTTAAGCATGTTTAAACTCCCACATTTGCACCTGATTAACAACGAGCTGCATAATTTATGCCAATCGATCCATTTTTCACAATAATGGACAGGGTGTTTTAATGAGAGGAATAGAAATAGCTTCAGCTCAAATTTTCTGCTTCCTCATCCATGTTTTCTCCAAATGTGTTAACACAACAAGGAATTTCTGATTGCCTTGGTCAAATTTATTTTTACCACAGGTAACCTTTTACACCAGCATTATCATAAATAGTGATTTTTTAGAACACCAATCATTCCTCTAAAGTTCCGTAAATTAATAACCAGTTCCATAAATTCCTGTCAAACCAAATACAAACCTATTCTCATTAGAATATGCTTTCTTGAGTAAAAGTTGAATTTGGTTGTTTTCCAAGCCTAAAAAGATCTTGAGAAGTTAGGAGAAGTTCAAGTAAATGCCAAGGTCATGAGTTTGATTCCCAGGGAATACATGGACTGGATAATTGTATTTATTGAATTCAGGATAAAAGCATCCGCCAAATCCATAAAACGTATTTGGAATTTTGAATATGCAAAGAAAAAGCTCAAATATATTAGAATTTACATTTTTGGTTGCAAGATACACAGTAGAAAGTTTAACCTCAGTCCAGAGCAGATTCAAGTCAGGTTCTGTGTTTGCTAGTTGAGGGGTTTTAGTGGAGACCGAATTATTGAATTGGCATGGTAGAAGTGTCTGCATGGAAAGTTTCGAGTTGAATGCTTCCTCTCCTTTCTGGCCTCTGGTGACGTGGGTGTCTGGAGCTCCAGGGACCCGGCCTGTGTGAAATGAATTTCCCCGCTCAAGCAAATCCAGCAGTTGGGTCCATCTCGCTTCAGACTATAAATTCAGTCTTTAAATTAAACAAACTCATGCTGTGTTCATTTACTCACATCCTGCTTTATCACCAAGTAATGTATGTAGTAAATAATGGATAGCAAGGATAGCAAAATAAAGTAAACTTTGACATGTTATACCCATAATATTTTCATACAGTAGACTACCAGTAAAACTAATAAGTATTCAAACACTTTGACCTGACCATGTTTTGCTCAAGTGTTTTTTCTTTAATTGCTAATGTGAACTTTTTACACCACAGACTAAACAAAATCTAGAATTGCTTGGTAATTAGTTGATCTAAATCAGTATTATCTAATTGTGTACTTAAATTGACAGCTATTCAGCCTAATTTGTCAAAGTTATCTTACATTATCAAGATGAATTTGTTCTGACACAGTTTAACTCTGAGTTCTTGTCATATTTTTATTACCATTTTCTAAACTATAGCAAATTACTTGTGATAATGTGAGAAAGCATAAATGTTGGTTTGACTGTATATTCTAGAATGTGTTAAATATATATAAACATTTTCCATACTTGCTTTGCTCTATTTAACCAGAAATTGCTCTTTGTGAGTGCTGTCTCTATAAAATTATTTTTTAAATATCAGTAATCACAAATGACTGTGAAAAAGCCATAGAAAATCTTTAGTCAGAAAGTGTGAAAATCCTCTCAGAATAAGCTTTTGCAATTGGGAAAGTTCTAGTGCCAAGTTTCCAAAATCTTTGAATGGTTTTTGTATTGTAGAGAAATTAAAGGGTGCCTTTTGAAAAAGTGTCATGATGTCTGAAGATGTCAACAGGCCTAGATCCACCAGGCCAATATTATTAAAGGGTTAGTTTACCCAAAAATAAAAAATAGCTCATTATTTACTCATCCTCCAGGCATCTTGGGTGTACATGACTTCCTTCTTTCTGACGAATCCAGTCGGAGTTATATCAAAATTTAGCCTGGCACTTCCAAGCGCTGTTATGGCAATGGACAAGTGTTTCTTGTCAACAGTCTAAAACAAGTCCAGTACAACAAGTCTCCTGGAGCGAATCAATGCATTTTTGTCAGAATAATATCCATTTCCAGAGGTAAACAAAACAACGATCACAAATTAGAAGTACAAATGAGGATTTGGAAAGAAAAATGTTGAAGGCTTTGATATAAGCCAAGGGGAGACTGGTTTTCCTTTGCTAAAGTAAGGAAACATTGCTTCCTTTGCTCCTGTAAACAAACATTGGTTTTCACAAGACTCACAGGTACATGTGCAATGCCGACATCCTACGTCATCTGCCTGGGGTGTCTTTCTTGTACAACAATTTGCGCAAGCTAGAAAAAAGTGATTATTGCATTTTAAGTATGGATATTTTTCTTACAAAAACACATTGATTCACTGCAAGGAGACCTTTATTCTCTCTCCGTAGCCATGTGAGACCCTTTTTTATTATGGATGGATGGATGCACTTTATTGGACTTTTGACCAACAAAAACCGCTGATTGCCATGATAGAGCTTGAAAGTGCCCGGATAATTTTTTATATAACTCCGATTGAAAGAAGGAATTCATATACACCTAGGAGACCTTGAGGATGAGTAAATAATGGGCTAATTTTCATCTTTGGTTAAACCAACCCTTTAAAGGATTAATTTACTTTTTAGAACAAAAATTTACAGATAATCTACTCACTCCTTTATCATCCAAGATGTTCATGTCTTTCTTTCTTCAGTCTTAAAGAAATTATGTTTTTTGAGGAAAACATTTCAATATTTCTTTCCATGTAATGGATATGTATGGTGCCCCCAAGTTTGAACTTCTAAAATGCAGTTTAAATGCAGCTTCAAGCTATGTGCATGCCTAGTCTGTGTGATTCAGGTCAATACAGTTAGGGTATGTAGAAAAACTCCCATCTCATTTTCTTCCCCAACTTCAAAATCACCCTACACCGCTGCAGAAGTACCAACTCAGTGTTTACATAGTGAACATACAAAGAAGATCAAATGCCCTTTACAAAAAAAGGCAAAACAGCGTTGTAGTATGATTTTGAAGTTCAAGACGAAAATGAGATTTTTGAACGTTTTTTTGTTCTGGAAGTGAACTAATCCTTTAACATTGCTAAAATTAGTACATATTGTCATCACACCCTTGTCATCCAAGATGTTTATGTCTTTCTTTCTTCAGTTGTAAGGAAATTATGTTTTTTGAGTAAAACATTTAAGGATTTCTCTCCATATAATGGACTTTTATGGTGCCCCGAGTTTGAACTTCCAAAATGCAGCTTCAAAGGGCTCTAAACGATCACAGCCAAGGAAAAAAGGGTCTTATCTAGAAAAACGATGGGTTATTTTCTAAAAAAAATTACAATTTTTATACTTTTAACCTTAAATGCTCATCTTGTCTAGCTCGACAAGACGAGCGTTTGAGATTAAAAAGTATATAAGTTATAAATGTTTTTAGAAAATAACCAATTGTTTTGCTAGATAAGGCCCTTCTTCCTCGGCTGTGATCATTTAGAGCCCTTTGAAGCTGCATTTTGGAAGTTCAAACTCAGGGGCACCATAGAAGTTCATTAAATGGAGAGAAATCCTTAAATGTTTTCCTCAAAAAACACCATATCTTGGTGGTTATCTGTAAATTTTTGTTCTGAAAGTGAACTACTTCTTTAACTCCATTCACTCTCATTTGGGCTACTTTTGCTATTATACATTCTCTTCACTCTGTGTGCTTACTAAATGTGAGTCAGCTTGATTTAAGCACAGATGTCACTCCAATAAGACACTCACCTGTTGTCTGATTGTGGCATCTGTTGCGTTTCATTAAAAAGCTATTAAAAACCAGAGGGGGATTTCGCCTTCAGCAGGAGCATCCAGCCCGAATCACCTTCTGGTTTCCGTCCCTGTGGGATCACATCCCTGATGATAAACCACTTGTCAGCTCTCAGTGAGAAAGTCAACTTGTTGGAAATTTGTCAAAAGCGTGAGATATAATCAAGCAGCCCAAGCAGGGAAAGTCACTTCCACTTGGATGAGCCTGACTAATGTTCATGAGGTAAAAACACTTCTTTTTCAATTGCAGGAAATCTTCAGATACTTTCCCCCATCGCAGAATGACCCTACCACGCGAAAAGGGCCGACGACAGGCTGTTCGCGGACCAGCGTTCATGTTCAACGCCCGTGGCAGCAGCCTCACGGCGGAGGAGGAACGCTTTCTGGATGCGGCAGAGTACGGAAATATTCCGGTGGTCCGGAAGATGCTGGAAGAATCACCCACTCTCAATGTGAACTGTGTCGACTACATGGGACAAAACGGGTTACAGCTGGCCGTTGGCAATGAACACCTGGAGGTCACCGAGCTGCTCCTGCGTCGAGACAACCTGGCTCGTGTCGGGGATGCGCTCCTGCTGGCAATTTCCAAAGGTTATGTACGTATTGTGGAGGCCCTGCTGGGACATCCGTCCTTCGCGGGCGGGGAACGACTCACCCGTAGCCCCTGCGAGTTGCAAGACGACGACTTTTACTCATACGACGAGGACGGCACACGTTTCTCGCCCGATATCACGCCTATTATCCTGGCCGCCCACTGCCAGAAATACGAAGTTGTGCACATGCTGCTGTTAAAGGGCGCCAGGATCGAGCGGCCGCACGATTACTTCTGCAAATGCGCTGACTGCACGGAGAAGCAGAGGAAGGACTCGTTTAGCCACTCGCGCTCCAGGATAAATGCATACCGTGGACTGGCCAGTCCGGCTTATCTCTCTCTGTCCAGCGAAGACCCTGTTCTGACCGCGCTGGAGCTGAGCAATGAGCTTGCCAAACTCGCTAACATCGAAAAAGAGTTTAAGGTAGGGTGGGCTCTACTGTGGGTCTAGATTAACATACTTTTGTTTTTGCTTTAAAGGATAACTATTGCCAAAATGCAACCTGGGCTGTTTTTTTTTTTTTTTTTTACTGCAAACGAGACAAACTTATATCCAACAGCATAATTACGACACTGAGCCGTTTTTGAGATTGACCGTGATTTCGTTTTGCGGTCAATGGCCGGTGAATGGGAGTACTAGGGGCATAACTTTGAGCGCATCAAAATCGATATTTTTACAACACTATGAAGGCTCGACACACCATGAAACTTTGCTCGAAGTATCGCCTGGGTCTCTACACATGAACTCGAGCATTGAGAACATTGTTTGTGTACACAGAGTTTACTAAAAAGAAAGGTTTTGAACAACTCACTTACACTGTTTTGAGTTTCCGCTTGTGGCCGTCTTGCCAGTCAAGAGGTGTCAATCTCCGAATGCGAGGATGGATAGCTCCTAAAGCATATTTCCATATAAATGCACGGCTAATTCGTTGTTTTGTCACAAGTGAAAAACAATATTAACCTTCTAGTTGTAAAAAGAGCCTCATATAAGCCTAATATTTCGTCCTATGGAGTCCATTCATTCACATTCGGAGATCGACACGTCTTGACTGGCAAGACGACTGCGAGCGGAAACTCAAACAGTGAAAGTGACCCTGCTGAAAAAAAAAACAGCATATGCTGGTTAGGTAGGTTTTGGTGCTGGGATGGTTTATGCTGGTCATGTTGCTGGTCAAGGACCAGCATAAACCAGCAAATGGCCAGCATAAACCAGCAAAGGACCAGCATAAACCATTAAAGGACCAGCATAAACCAGCAAATGGCCAGCATAAACCAGCAAAGGACCAGCAAAGGACCAGCATAAACCAGCAAAGGACCAGCATAAACCAGCTAAAACCATCATCCCAGCACCAAAACCTACCTAACCAGCATATGCTGTTTTTTTCAGCAGGGGAATTACAAACTCTGTGTACACAAACAATGTTCTCAATGCTCGAGTTCATGTGTAGAGACCCAGGTGATACTTCGAGCAAAGTTTCATGGTGTGTCGAGTCTTCTTAGTGTTGTAAAAATATTGATTTTGATGCGCTCAAAGTTATGCCCCTAGTACTCCCATTCACCGGCCACTGACCACAAAACGAAATCACGGTCAATCTCAAAAACGGCTTGTTTGTCGTAATTATGCTTTTAGATATAAGTTTGTCTCGTTTACAGTAAAAAAAAAAAACAGCTCAGGTTGTATTTTGGCAATAGTTATCCTTTAATAACATGGCTTTTTATTTGTTTTGAATGTTCTAATTTGATTTGCATAATAGTTTTTCTTTATTAGCCGTGTACACACTGCAAAGTTACGGGAGTCACAACCACTATAGAAGAGCAAATTCATTTTTCTAAATTTTTACACTGCATATAGTAATACATGCGCAAACTGTGATATCTGATTCATGAAAAAAAGATTCTTATAAGTCAGTTTTGATGAATCACTTAAAAAGATTCACAAAAACGATCTTAAACTCACTTGTGAGACTGGATTATCATGGCCCATCTATCATAGTTTTAAGTTTACAACATAAACACCATGGCTTTTTATTTAAATTTAAGCTTACATCTCGCAATTCTGACTTTTCTCAGAACTGTAAGATATAAACTCGCAATGCTGACTTTTCTTCTTGCAATTTCGACTTTTTGTATCTCGCAATTCTGACTTTCTTTCACGCAGTTGTGAGTTTGTATCTCACAATTCTGACATAATTTCTTAGAATTGCGAGTTTATATCTTGGAATTCTAACTTTATAATCGCAATTGCGAGTTTATATCGTGCAATTGTAACTGTATAACTTGCCATTTTGACTTTATATCATGCAATTCCGACTTTATTTCTCAGAATTGCCAGTTTATATCTCACAATTCTGACTTTATTACTTGCAATTGTACGTTTATATCTCACAATTCTGAGGAAAAGGTCCAAATTGTGAGATAACAATTCGGCAAAACTTTTTTATTATTCAGTGGTGGAAACAGACTTCCATAGGTTTTAGAATCACAACCACTTTTAAATAGTGAATGAATGTAATTAATTATTTAACTGCACTGCATATAAAATTAATACAGAAGTTACTCCTGATTCACACCCGATAAAACAACTGATCTCACAGCAATTCGTACATATTCAGGTGGCTAATTCATACGAATTTCTACATTTTTGTAAAAAACAATACATATTTTACAAGGTGGCAAATTCGTAGGAATTCATACGATCTGGCTCATATGAATTTGTACGGTTTGTCGTACATGAGTTGTGTCGTATGTTAGATGGCATTGAAAATACAGTCGAGAAAAAAAAAACTTTGTAAAAATGCAGTTTTGTCATTTATTTGATGCTTCTACTTTAAACACTTTTATTTAAATGTGCTTGTGAATGTTTTGAATCTACAGCAGACTTATTTCCCCTTAAGCATTTTGCATAATGTATTTTTTGGCCATGTTCACACTGCAGAGTTCTAGGAGTCACAACCCGTTTAATATATAAGAGTGAATTAATCTCCTAGATTATTACACTGCATATAGAAATAATACATTCGTAAACTGTGATATCTGATTTATGAATAAAAGACTCTTATGAGTTAAGAAAGATTCACAAAATGATCTCAAACTCATCACATTTTTAATTTTGCACACAGAAAACATACAAAATCATATGAGTGAGGTTGGTTGAATTCATATTAGCCACCTTATCAAATACGAACAAATTGGTAAAAAAAAAACTGTGTAAAAATACACTTTTTTTCATTTTTTGTTAGATTGCATGAGTTAATCACATCTTTAAAAAATGACGGAGCAACAAACACAGCACAAACCGTG
This sequence comes from Garra rufa, assembly GCF_049309525.1. NCBI lineage: Eukaryota > Metazoa > Chordata > Actinopteri > Cypriniformes > Cyprinidae > Garra > Garra rufa. Next base: position 13,878,227 of record NC_133376.1, read on the forward strand.
TTGTCCGATTCGTGAACAAATTATGAGTTGGTTTCGATGAATCCATCAAAAATATTCACAAAATGAGATTTGAATTAGATTTAGTAAGTGGATCATTCAAAGCTGAGAACACATTTGATTCCCTTACTGAATTGAGTCAGTTTGTCCTATTCGAAAAAGAACCTGCAGTGTGAACATGGCCAGTTGCAAGCTGCATTTTGATGTATGTCAAACTTTAAACTTCTTTCTCCATCCAAGACTCTCACAGAATCAGGGTTCATCTTATGTTTGCTTCACTTATCTTAACATTTATCTCCATTTTAACAGCATTTTTAACTTCTGTTGCGTGTGTGTGTTTGTGTGCTGCCGCCGTCGACAGGATAAAAAGAACCGTAATAAAGAGACACCGCAGCACAATGCCTTCTTTCTGGTAAATATGTTTGACTACATAATTTTCACTAACTCAGACTAACAGTAACTAAATGTCATGCTTGCTGATTCTGCTCTTATGTCAAGGCTGGCCTGTCTGCTTGTCTGTCTGGACAATCGAAACGCTGAATCGCTATCAGTTCTTGCAGCAGCAGAATCGAGAGAAATGTTTAATATAGCGCAGAGCCAGAGATTCTCTTCAGATAAACTGAGCTCTCTCTTCAGCTCTGTATCAGTACAAGAGCTTTATTTCAGAATGAATCATTTGTTGTATTTTATTAAGCTGCAGAACTCATGTATTCAAAGCTCACTGATGCACAAAGAACCATATAATGATGCATAAATGTGTGAATCTCACAAAGCCTGTCTAGAACAGGTCATATTTCAAACGAAATTAAAAAGTTAAAAATTTGCATGAAGAAAATGAAGAGCTTTTGTAAAATCATAAGATTTTTTTTTGCATTGTGACATTGTTTTTATGCAGTTAAATAGACCCTAGTTCTGTAAATCAAACTTTTGTTGTTGTAAATTAAAAAATGTATTTATACATCATGTTTTATTAATTTTATTTAAATTAGCATAAAGGTGGTATATTTATTTATTTTTGGATTTTGGAGAGAAGTGGAATCCATTTGCTACAGTTTGAAAATAATCAAAATTAGACGCCATTTTCTTTATGAAAATATTTTATATATTTTTATCTAGTTATATAGTTAATCATAGTATTTTAAATATAATATTTAATATTTTTTAAATTGATTTTAGAGTGAAATATGACCTGGACATGTTTCTTTGAGATTCATCTAAAACTTACTTTCATCCTTGATGTATACTTTTACATTTTGCCTTATCGAGCAAATAGATGTCACATTGTCACATGGAACTTTTATACACCCATCATACATTTGATAACAGATGACGTCTGATGTCTGCTTCTCATGTAACATATGGTCAGTATTGTTTTTATATTGTTTTTATATTGTTTTTCTCATGCTGAACAGAGGTTGTTGTCATCCTGGTGGTGTGGGAAGGTATAATATTCTCCCACAGAGAACAATAAAGCACACAGCATGTAATGATTTAAACATAACCTCAGCGGCAGTGCATGCTGGGAGATCACACTGATATGACGTCTACCTGATGTCTCTCAGGTGAACCCTGTGGAGGACTGCATACTGTTTGATTATGCTTATTCAGTACAGTCAATACTGTTTTTAAATGAAGCAAAGAACCATTCGGCATCATGACTTGAGTGTATCTGAGGTTAACAAGTGAGGTATTGACTTGTCCTCATGGTAAAAGATTGATGGTGCTACGGTTGAATAATTCAGTCATGAAGAAGTCAAAGAATCACCCAGGATGATTCACATAAACAACCCAACTCTTATGAAACCGCTAAATTATGTAAAGGGAATCAATAACCAAGATCTTCTTCTAGAGAGTTTAGAAAACATAGTTGTTATTGGAAATAGATAAGACTTAAGACTCCATCACTTCATCACTTTTTCTTTTTGTTTGTTTGTTTGTTTGTAAAAACTGTTGGCATGCTGTTTAAATGGAAGCCTGTTTTTGCCACTGGATAAAAAATTAAAAAAGGTAATTGGCACTTTTTATCTTACAATTCTGACTTTTTGTGAGATTTGTTTGCTGAGTTTACATCTCGCAATTCTGACCCTTTTTTGCGAGGTATAAAGTCAGAATTGCTAGATATAAACTCACAATTGCGAGTTATAAAGTCAGAATTGCTAGATATAAAGTCAGAATTGTGGGATATAAACTTACATTTGTGAGATATTAAGTCAGAATTGTGTGACTTTTTTTAGAACTGCAAGATATAAACTCACAATTCTAACTTTTTTTCATTAACTTGCAATTCTGCTAGATATAAACTTGCAGTTTTCTCAGAACTGCGAGACATAAACTTGCAATTCTGACTTTTTTACCGCTATTGCGTCATGTAAACTCGAAATTCTGACTTTTTTCTCAGAACTGCGAGATATAAACGCACGATTGCGAGTTATAAAGTCAGAATTCTGGGATATAAACTCACAATTGTGAGATATAAATTCAGAATTGATCACAATTCTGACTTTTTTCTTGCACTTGCGTCATATAAACTCGCAATTCTGACTTTTTTTCTCGCAATTTCATCATATAAACTTTTTTCTCAGAACTGCGAGACAAACTCGCAATTCTGGCAATCTTTTCTCGTAACTGCATCATATAAACTCACAATTCTGACTTTTTTTCTCAGAACTGCGAGACAAACTCGCAATTCTGACTTTTTTCTCGCAATTGCATCATATACACTCACATTTCTGAACTGCAAGATATAAAGTCAGAATTGCAGGATATAAACTCCCAATTGTGAGATATAAATTCAGAATTGCAAGCTATAAACTCGCAATTCAGACTTTTTTTTTCTCAGAACTGCAAGATAAATGCACAATTGCGAGTTATAAAGTCAGAATTGCTAGATATAAAGTCAGAATTCTGGGAAACTCACAATTGTGAGATATAAATTCAGAATTGCGTGCTATAAACTCGCAATTCTGACTTTTTTCTTGCACTTGCGTCATAAACTTGCAGTTCTGACTTTTTTTCTCGCAATTGCGTCATATAAACTTGAAATTCTGACTTTTTTTCTCAGAACTGCGAGACATAAACTCGCATTTCTGACTTTTTTCTCGCAATTGCATCATATAAACTCGAAATTCTGACTTTTTTCTCAGAACTGCGAGATATAAACGCACAATTGCGAGTTATAAAGTCAGAATTGCTAAATATAAAGTCAGAATTCTGGGATGTAAACTCACAATTGTGAGATATAAATTCAGAATTGTGTGCTATAAACTTGCAATTCTGACTTTTTTCTTGCACTTGTGTCATATAAACTCACAATTCTGATTTTTTTTTTCTGAGAACTGCAAGATATAAAGTCAGAATTGCAGGATATATACTCCCAATTTCTGACTTTTTTTCTCGCAATTGCGAGTTTGTATCTCGCAATTCTGACTTTTTTTCACAGAATTGTGAGATATAAACTCGCAATTGCAAAAAAAGACTGATATGTTCACAGAATAGAGTTTATATTGCATAATTCTGACTTTATTTCTCAGAATTATGAGTTTATATCTCAGAATTCTGACATTATAACTTGCAATTGGGAGTTTATATCATGTAATTCTGAGAAATAAAGTCATTGCAATTTAAACTTGCAATTCTGAGAAATGAAGTTGTAATTGCGTGATATAAACTCGCAATTGCAAGTTATAAAGTCAGAATTCCTAGATATAAATTCGCAATTCTGAGAAATGAAGTCAGAATTGTGATATAAACTTGCAATTGCAAGTTATTTAGTCAGAATTGTGAGACATAAACCCACAATTCTGTGAACATATCAGTCTCTTTTTTTCTCCTCAGAACTGGACATTATAACTTGAGTTTATATCTCACAATTCTAAGGAAAAAGTCAGAATTGCGAGATACAAAGTCACAGTTGCGAAAAGAAAAAAAAAAGTCAACATTGTGAGTTTGTATCACTCAGTTCTGGGAAAAAAAGTCAGAATTGTGAGATAACAAGTTGCAATAACCTTTTTAACTTTTTTATTCAGTGGTGGAAACGGGTATCCATATGTTCTTTTGTGTATTAACTTTTTAATGTCTCTTCAAAGCTGCATTAGTCAACATGAAATTCCTTTCACAAACTATTTTACCTAATACCGGTTAGAGAAAAATATAGGGTGGGATATAAGGCATTAAAAATGCATATAAAACAGGTTGATGGAAACATTGCTAGAGTTCTGTTAAATAATATCCACCAGTAAGTCAATTTACAATAGACCCAGTGCTATGGAAGTATATAGGTTGAGTTTTGATTTCATGTTGGCTTTAGTTTACCATTTTCTGTTGTTTTATGGTGTGATGCATTTTATGAATATGTGAACTTGTTCTGTTTCAAAGAGTTTTCTAACAACATAAAATATTTAAAGTGGACCCAAAATTATTTGGACACCTAAGTAGACGTGAAAATGTCTAAAATCATTAGATATAAGCATTTTACAAGCAAACATTTGACAAAAAAAAAATGTATATTTTATATTTTAATCTTTAAAGAAATAGTTTTAAAAATGAAAATTTGATGAAAAATATATTCATATTTGATCAAAGAAATTTAGCCTTAAGTAATTTTCTCACCAGTGGATCCTCTGCAGTGAATGGGTGCCGTCAGAATGAGAGTCTGATTCAAACATCACAATAATCCACAAGTAATCCACACCACTCCAGTCCATCAGTTAGCATGTTGTGAAGCAAAAAAAACTGTGTGTTTGTAGAAAACAAATCCATTGGTGAGCAAGTGATGTAAAACTAAATTTCTCAGAATCTGTTCCAATGAAAAAACAAACTCATCTATTGGATGGCCTGAGGGTGAGTGCATTTTCAGCAGATTTTCATCCTCTGATTGGACATCTGTGTGATCTGTGTGAACATACATCAACTAAAAAACACCAGCTGAAAACACTGACACTTTAAACATGATGAAGAAAATTTTGAAGTTAATGAACAGAAATGATTCTGCAGCATCTGACACACAAATCCCAATACTTGATTTGATACGTTGTTATCTAATGAAATGACTAATGAATAAATATTTAAACATCCAAATATTTTTAGGTTCACATCAGGTTTTGCTGCTCATCCACTAAAACATTTGTTTTGTAATGTCAGTGTTTTGATATCAAAAAGGAGAGCAGTCAGTGACCTTAAAGTCTCATTTACTATTCAAGGACAAATACATTTTCCAGGAACAGAGGAGCACATCGCTTTAGCCAAAACCGAAGATAATTGCAGTTGTTGCGTAAATGTCACAGTCATTACAATCACCTCCCCTTTGAAAAATTGACAAATCTTGGCAGAATCTCCTAAATAAACTAGATCAGTGTGTTTCATTTATTCTCTTTCCATGAAAGCTATTAGGGCTAAATGGTGTTGTGTTTGGAGTCTGATGGATTCTGACAAATTCTCCATCTCCTCCTGATGCCCTTGAGTCAGTTGTTGCAGTGGTTGTTCAAGCCTGACAACCTTTTCACCTGAAAGGCCCCTGTGGACCGTGAGCTCTTGTTTTACAGTGGTTAAACAAACATTTTCTGCTCTTTCTCTCCTTCTCTGCAGAATGACTACAGGAAGCTGTCAATGCAGTGTAAAGACTTTGTGGTTGGCGTTTTGGATCTGTGCAGGGACACAGAGGAGGTGGAGGCCATCTTGAACGGAGATATATCCGCCGAGCTCGAAGAAGGCCAGCATCATCGCTCTCTGCTCAGTCGAGTCAAACTGGCCATTAAATACGAGGTTAAGAAGGCAAGTGACCATCTAATAATGCCAATGCAGATGCAAGCTGAGACTTTACCACCAAAAGTAACCTGCTCTGTCTTTGCTCTGCGATGTATGTTTCACTGCATATTTTCCAGTCGCCTCAGTTCAAGCGGCATGTGAAACCGATCATCTGAAAAAAATCCAAAAAAACAAAACAAAAAATCCAGAAAAACACATTTCAAAAAAGTTATAAATTGATTTGCATTTTAATGAGTGAAATAAGTATTTGACCCCTTCGCAAAACATGACTTAGTACTTGGTGGCAAAACCCTTGTTGGCAATCACAGAGGTCAGAGGTTTCTTGTAGTTGGCCACCAGGTTTGCACACATCTCAGGAGGGATTTTGTCCCACTCCTCTTTGCAGATCCTCTTCAAGTCATTAAGATTTTTAGGCTGACGTTTGGCAGCTCGAACCTTCAGCTAATTCAGGATTAAGGTCTGGAGACTGGCTAGGCCACTCAAAAACCTTAATGTGCTTCTTCTTGAGCCACTCCTTTGTTGCCTTGGCCATGTGTTTTGGGCCACTGTCATGCTGGAATGCCCATCCACGACCCATTTTCAATGCCCTGGCTGAGGGAAGGAGGTTCTCACTCAACTTAGCAGAAAAACACCCCCAAAGCATAACCTCCATGTTTGACGGTGATGATGGTGATCTTGGGATCATAGGCAGCATTCCTCCTCCTCCAAACACAACGAGCTGATGCCAAAGAGCTTGATTTTGGTCTCATCTGACCACAACACTTTCACCCAAGTCTTCTCTGAATCATTCAAATGTTCGTTAGCAAACTTCAGACAGTCTGTACATGTGCTTTCCCTTTTCAGTGAGTGCTCCTAATCTCAGCTCGTCACCTGTATAAAAGACACCTGTGAGCCAGAAATCTTGCTGATTGATAGATAAATACTTATTTCACTTATTAAAATGCAAATCAATTTATAACTTCTTTGAAATGTGTTTTTCTGGATTGTTGTTATTCTGTCTCTCACTGTTCAAATAAACCTACCATTAAAATTATAGACTGATCATACCTTTGTCAGTGCGTACAAAAATGTACAAAATCAGCAGGGGATGAAATTATTTATTTCCCCACTGTAGTTATAGCATAAAATAAACATAAATGAACATCAGAGTCATGCTGTCTCCACTACTAGTCTACTGATGTTAATCTAACTCTCCTGTTTGGGTTGTTTGTTGGACAAAATGGTGGATTCAGCATTATGATCAGAAAAAAAAAAGTTTATTCAGCTATTAATCTGATCAAAAGTGATGGTAAGGCCATATATAATGTTACAAAACAATTTCAAATAAATGTTGTTGTTTATAATATAAAAGTAGCAAAAAAACTAGCAAAAACTGTTTTAATATTCTATTACTGATAATTTAGTACCAGTAATAATAAAAAATTAATGAGCAGCAAATCAGCATATTAGAAAGATTTCTGAATTTCTAAAAGATGTGACACTGAAGACTAGAGTAAGGATGCTGAAAATTCAGCTTTGCATCACAGCAATAAGTTACATTTTAAAATATATTTAAATAGAAAACAGTTATTAGAAATTATATTTATATAATATTATATAACTGCATTTTTCATCAAATAAATTCAGCCTTGGTGAGCAGAAGAAAGTTCTTTCAAAAACACAAAATCTGAATTATTCCAAGCCTTTGACTAATAGTGTTGTTGTTGTATTTATTTTGCTGCAGTGTTCAAAGTGCATCAATGCATAAAAAGGATGTTTTAGATTATTTACTTTACAGGAAAACAAACAAACAATACCGATTATCAATATGATGGCATTTCGGACAGAAACGGGCATGAGTAATTTATGGCATATTTATTTTGCTGCAGAATGTGTATTCAGAGTTTATCGACAGAAAAATGCAATTATAAAGAAATAGATTCATACAACACAGTATGCATCGCTGGAGATTGTTGACCTTAATATGTAATTATAAAATGACAATGAGTGTTTCTAAAAGCTTCTGTGTAAAACATTATTTAGGACTGACATGGACTGGCGTTTGTCAAAGCTGCTTTGATTTACATTGCCTGAGATATTTGGTTAAAGCATGTCTTGGATTTTCACTGGGAATGTAATGACATGAAGCAGAGAGAAGTAGATAAAGAGGACCGCAATTAATCACATGTATTTTATTGTGAAAGTGTGAATAATCCTCTGTGCTGACTTAGCTTTGTTTAATCACCGGACACACACGTCGTCCCCTTCTCTCAAACACACAAACACACTGTCAGGGACGCAATCCGGCGAAGCGTTAATCAGGCTAACAGCTCCAGCACCGCACAGCCTTAACGCAGCCACCCTGACAAAAAGTGTAATTTAAAGATGAGATTTCAAGAGCTCTAAACGCTCCCAGGAGGATGTGGAGTGTGAGGCTCTGGGTTGTGTTAGGAAATGAGTTTAGAGTCAACCGTCCGCATTACAATGATTAATTCGACGGTCGCTGTGTGTTTTTAATGCCTGAGAAGTGCAGCCTGTTAGATTAAAAGTCATGCAGTGGGCGATTGTTTACTTTCAGCGATGTGAATGGCTCTGTACTGTCACTTCAAGCAAGAAATATTTGTTTGGTTCAAGCGTATTGCAGTCATTAGATTCTTCAAAGGTTTCGAAGAATAGTAAACAAGTTAACTATTCAAATGGACTGCATGTTTGACCAGAATCAGTAATGATGGTGAGTTGCTGAATTAAAAATATATATACTACTATATTACTGTCTTTAAATATTAAAAATAAATGTTCAAATGTTCAAAATGTTCAAAATGCATGTTATTTTGTATTTATTACTCACCTGAATAAGATATTTACATAAAATATGTTTACATATAGTCCACAAGAGAAAATAATAGTTGAATTTATAAAAATCACCCTGTTCAAAAGTTTACATACACTTGATTCTTGATCCACAGCTGTTTTTTTGTTTGTTTTGTTTTGTTTAGTGATAGTTGTTCATGAGTTTGTTGTTTGTCTTGAACAGTTAAACTGCCTGCTATTTGTCATAAAGATCCTTCAGGTCCCACAAATCTTTTGTTTTTTAGCATTTTTGTTTACTTGAACCCCTTCCAACAATGACTGCATGATTTAGAGATCCATCTTTTCACATTGAGGACAACTGAGGGACTCATATGCAACTATTACAGAAGGTTCAAAGGCTCACTGATGTTTCAGACAAAAGTAAAAAGATGCATTTAGAGGGGCTGAAAACTTTTGAACAGAATGAGGATGTGTACATTTTTCTTATTTTGCCAAAATATCATATTCTTCAGAAGCTACAAAAGAGCCTTACATGTTCCCCAGAAGACAAAATAAGGTAAATTTACCCTGATTTTCAAATTCAAAAAGTTTTTACCCCCAGCTCTTAAAGGAACACTCCACTTTTTTTGGAAATAGGCTCATTCTCTAACTCCCCCCGAGTTAATAAGTTGATTTTTACCGTTTTGAAATCCATTCAGCCGTTCTCCTGTTCTGGCGATATCACTTTTAGCATAGCTTAGCATAGATCATTGAATCCTATTAGACCAATAGCATCGCGTTCAAAGATGACCAACGAGTTTCCATATTTGTTGTATTTAAAACTTGACTCTTCTGTAGTTATATCGTGTACTAAGACCGGTGGAAATGCAAAGCTGCGAGTTTCTAGGCTGATAAGATTAGGAACTACACTTCCATTCCGGCGTAATAGTCAAGGAAGTTTGCTGCCGTAATATGGCCGAAGCAGGCGGAGTATTATCAGAAATGAGTTCCCAGCTAGTTTAGCATTTGCACATGTGCTGCGTGGTATTACTGCTCCTGCTTCAGCCTTTTTACGGCAGCAAACTTCCTTGACTATTACGCCGGAATGGGAGTGTAGTTCCTAATCTTATCATCCTAGAAAATTGAAGCTTTGCATTTCCACCGGTCTTAGTACACGATATAACTACATAAGAGTCAAGTTTTAAATAGGACAAATATCGAAACTCGTTGGTCATTTTTGAACGTGATGCTATTGGTTTAATGGGATTCAATGATCTATGCTAAGCTATGCTAAAAGTGATATCGCCAGAACAGGAGAACGGCTGAATGGATTTCAAAACGGTAAAACTCAACTTATTAACTCAGGGGGAGTTGGAGAATGAGCCTATTTCCAAAAAAAAGTGGAGTGTTCCTTTAATGCATCGTGTTTCCTTCTGAAGCATCAGTGAGCGTTTGAAACTTCTGTAATAGTTGCACATGAATCCCTTAGATGTCCTCAGTGTGAAAAGATTAATCTCAAAATTATACAGTCATTGTTGGAAAGGGTTCAAATACACAAAAATGCTAAAAAAACAAATAATTTGTGGGACCTGAACAATTTGAGCAGCAGCTAGTTTAACTGCCAAGGGACTCATGAACAGCTATCACTAAACAAAAAAAACAAAAAACAAAAAAAAACAGCTGTGGATCATTTAGGTAACAACAGAGTATTAAGAATAGGCTCATTTTTATAAATTCAACTACTATTTTCTCTTGTGCACTATATGTAAACATTTTTTATGTGAAATATCTTATTCAGGTCAGTACTAAATAAAAAAAAAACATGCATTTTGTATGATCCGTCTTGTTTTGTTGAAATCATTAACATTTTGCTGTATCTGCAAGGTGTATGTAAACTTTTGTCTTCAACCATATTTTTGGTAAAAATAAAGTTAGCAGATTAAGAAATGTTTTTGTAACCTTTAAATAATGTTCTAATCACAACAAGAAAAATGGACATGTCAACGTTTTAGAAAAAATACTGTAATAAATGTGCATGAATAATCTTAAACAGTATTTGGTTTCTGAGTTTGTGCTGCAGACAAATTGTTTTCTGTCTAAATAAGGAGAGAAATGAGATGTTAAGAGAGACAGAAGCTGTTCCTCAAGGACGTAATTAGCCTCTCTGGTGCAGTCTGAGTTGCGTCATCGCATTGTGAGTTTGTTGGCGTTACCAGCAGACAGATATAAACCTGTGCACCCTGATCAAATTGGAGCTTCGCCAGGCCGTTGGAAGCTTATGCCATTTTTTTGTTAGTGTAACCTGAGAGGAAAACAACACCTCGGGAACCATTTCAATGGTCTGTCACCATTGTTTGGATTCCCTCCAAGCAGCATTTACTTATCAGCAGAAACACCAAACCCCAACGGCTGCTCTTGACAAAACCAATGGATCTCATGCACACCAGGAGACAGTGAATGATCACAGACCATCTACCAAAATCATAACCGTGCTGCATGACCTTGCTGTGACATTATTCAGGAAACAGCAGCATCAACAAAAAATCCTGATAATTTGCACACCGCCTTGTCATCCAAGATGTCTTTCTTGTTTCAGTCGAAAAGAAATTAAGGTTTCTGAGAAAAACCTTCCACTTTCTCCATATAGTGGAGTTCAAAGGGGATCAACAAATTGAAGGTCCCCGATTCCAATATTTGTTATAATACTGTTTAAATTATTAAATATATTTAGATATCATATTTTATTCATATATTATGGTTACTAGGGTATTGTGGATGGTTCCTGGGCGTTCTCGTGGTTTCTAGTTATGACTCATCCCTCCTGTAAGCTCTGCTGTGGGTTTAACATCCACTCGCGTATGAGATTTATTATTCCTTCTTGCTTTCATAAATCTTTTTCCTCCATTTTCTTGTAAAGTATGTGTCATGGTTGCTGTGGCAGGGTGGAGGCAGTCCAAACACAAGCATTTACACAAGCACTGTTTCAGACATTTAGACTTTAACAAGTGTCATCTTTCTCTGAAGGCGAGTGAAATAGATGTGTTTGACACTGATAGCTGTGTTGTAATGAGTCGGTTTGTCCCTGCAGGCTGAACTCATTGACTAATGACAGGAGTGAAAGGGCCACCGCGGGCCACGGATGATGATCTTGGAAAAGACAGGCACAGTTTAGCGAATTACAATAATGTCTGTGATGCTTCTCCAGGGATTTAAATTATTTTAATAGAGTGTTAGCGTTTAATGTGATGCTCTCTGTTTGGATGGGACACAGTATACCTGCTAGAATGACGTGTTTATGGATTCTTCACTTTTTGAGTGATGGACTGGGCGAGAGTGATTACCTGCATCTGTTACAGCATTCATTCTTCAGATCAGTCTTGATCTTCCCTCTCTAGCCTGTACTCATCTAACAACGCCTGATATATGGTATTTTTGAGCACTTCTTATGTTGATCTGCCTTCTTAGGATGAATCACTTGTTGTATTCCCAATTTGGATAAAAGCGTCTGCTAAATGAATAAATGTAAATGTAAATGTTGTAAATGTTGTTTTTAGTTCTGCACAAAAAAGGGCTTTTAAAGTCACTCCGTTGTTATTTTGTTTAGGTAATTACATCAAAGGTAATTACACCAAACTGTTGTATAAACACAGTATCACATGGGTAGATGTGAGATATGGCTGTATATCGGCACGACTGTGATTCAGCCTTAGGTAATCACAGTGTGCCGATATACAGCCAATATCTCACATCTACCCATGTGATACTGTGTTTATACAACAGTTTGATGTAATTACCTTTGATGTAATTACCTAAACAAAATAACAACGGAGTGACTTTAAAAGCCCTTTTTGTGCAGAATTACTTCCTTCCACTACGGATTCAAATCTAAAGTTGCCTCCGTTACTAATTCGAAAACGTCACTTTAGAACTAGTAATGAAGAAACGTTAAATTGCTTCATTGAAAACTTATTGTATTACTGTATTAAAAGCTCATTGTATAATGTATAGTAGAGTATTATGAGAAAGAGATGGACTGGGCGAGAGTGATTACCTGCATCTGTTACAGCATTCATTCTTCAGATCAGTCTTGTATTCACAATAAACATTAGTTTGAATATCTACTGAGGAAAGCATTATCTTTGTCGTAACATTAATATCCTTTCATCTGTTAAGGGTGATTTTGTTGCTCAGTGCATTTGTTTACTGCCTCAGCTGTTGTTGAAACTAAAAATAACTATTGTTTATAACGTTAACTTTTGTTTCTTGTCGTCATCTAATGGCGGAAAAATTTAACTAAAATCACCATTATGAACATGCACTGTTTCTCAATACTAATGCTATTATTAAATACTATTATTTATATAAAATATTATTTATTGAATAATACTATTTATTAAACAACAACAACAACAACAACAACAGCCATCATAAAAGTTGTTGGCAATTCAGTCAAAAGTACAAAGGCAGTGCTCTGATATACAACATTGAATTTACATAAACATGCGATTTTGCAAAAACTATCTTCTCTGGAACAAATAATAGATTAATGAGACCTAAGACCATCGTTAAATTCTCACCTGAAAACTCATTAAAAATACATTCCGCGGCACAAAAACAGTAATGTTTATAAAATTTTACTGGATTTGGGCGTCCGCAATGACAATCTCTGTAAAAAGTACCGCAAGCTTGGAATTCTGATATCGCTCTAATATTGCACTTTTATCAGCCAATCAGATTTGAGAACCAGAAATTTTCATCCAGCAGATTTACTTTCAATTTCTCCAAAGCTGATTACTCACTAAAAACTCCCACAGATCATATTTTTGTGTAATTTTAAATATTATTTTGATGTAACAAAGTGATTATATCTAAGTGTGTGAGTCAGAGGTGGGATTTATCACATTAACCAATCACAGTTGATCCAATCATATTGTGACTTTCCAACATTCATTCTCAATTACCCCCCACCAAACTCACCACATGCTTTAGGGAGTCTATTAAAACTCAATGGGCTCAGGGGAGGTTAGAGAGACGCGGTACTGGATTTAACATGGTACAGGTTCAGAAAACATTGAAGGGTTACAATTTTGTAAGTAATTCTGTTGTTTATTACAGTAAAGTGTTCATAAAATGTGCAGACAATGCATGAGTTAATTATATTAAATATGCTAAATATGAGTTAAATGAAACCGAAAGCACTAAAACTGGTTGTCCCCATTCTAAGAAATTTCATTCTCTCTCTCCGTCTCTCCTCAGTAATCTAATTGTGGTATGTTATTCATAGCCGTTCTCTCGTCCTGAGTTCACATTCTTTCATATAATTATGTGGATGTATTTTCAAGTAATTTATTCTGAGCCTCATAATTTATAGTGGGAAGGGGTTTATAGGACAGGCGTGAAATTAACACCTGTTATTCTCTCAGGACTCAAATTAATTAACCTACTACCTTAATAGGGAACGGCAGGCAAGCTGGAGGTGGCGTTTGTGTGTACGTGGCCCATAAAACACGTGTTGGATTCTCTGACACTGGCGTGAAATGGAGAGGGATTTCATGAACTTTGGTAGCAAAACTTCTCATTAACAGGTTAAAATGTTTCAGAGCCATTTCAGACATTTTATTTACTTAATTGAGTAATTGAGAGCAGGACTGGATCACCAAACAGTTTTCAGAGTTTCTTTATTGTCCTTACTGTCCAGTTCATTTTTCAGTGGTTCCACATAACATAATAATGAACAGAACTCATTTGTGCACCATTCGGTCCAGATAAGTTACGTGTTTTAAGTTAAATTTTTAAACAAGACCATATTCCAGTATTTATGGTCATGCCAGATGCTATTAAACAGCAAATTCATCATTATGTCTTTACTCTCACTTGATCAATTTAACCCTTAAAGACCTAGAACATTTTGGGGCACCTGAGGCACCTGTATATTTCTTTGTTTTTTCAGACCTATTCTAGCAGTTAGCATCAATTGTCATATATCATTATAAACATAAGAACTTGAACTTAATATCTAGCTAATTTAAAATTACAATTTTCCTTTTGTTTTGTCTAAAAATTAGTGAATTTCCAGAATTTTAGGAAAAATGCTAGCGACAATTGGGTGTTTTTTTTTTTTTACTGTGTACTCAAACAAAAACTCCTGAAGTTCGGATTTTTTTCTTTTAAAATTTGTATTTAGATGTTTTACACTTCCAAATAAAATTTTGTCTATATATAACATTCCCCAAGCAAGTTATAGTCATTTATTACAATATTATTATAGGCGATTTTCAGTGAAAAACAGGCCAATTTAGTTTATTGACAATATAGACCTGTTCAAACCCGTTTCAGGAGTAAAGTCATAGCAGAAACAGTGTTATATAGCAAAACACAGTAAAAATTATTTACTTTTTCAGATAAATATATTCTTAATCCGAGGATGAACAATAAACACGAACAGTGTAGAAAGTAATAAGAAAATTGCACAAATTGTCTTGTGCAACAAAAAAATAAGTCATTCACAAACTTCACACAAAATGAGAGAGAAGTATACAGAGTGCAACCAAAAAATTGTGCAAATAATCCTTAAAAACTATGTAAGAATTAGTTACATAATAACAACCAAATAGATGGATCTGCTGGCTGTAGTCTGCGTCAGAATCTATTTTACCGGGACATGTAGTAGGAAGCAGGAGCTGAAGCAGGAGCAGTAATACCACGCAGCACATGTGCAAATGCTAAACTAGCTGGGAACTCATTTCTGATAATACTCCGCCTGCTTCGGCCATATTACAGCAGCAAACTTCCTTGACTATTACGCCGGAACGGAAGTGTAGTTCCTAATCTTATCAGCCTAGAAACTCGCAGCTTTGCATTTCCACCGGTCTTAGTACACGATATAACTACAGAAGAGTCAAGTTTTAAATACAACAAATATGGAAACTCGTTGGTCATTTTTGAACGGGATGCTATTGGTCTAATAGGATTCAATGATCTATGCTAAGCTATGCTAAAAGTGATATCGCCAGAACAGGAGAACGGCTGAATGGATTTCAAAACGGTAAAAATCAACTTATTAACTCGGGGTGAGTTGGAGAATGAGCCTATTTCCAAAAAAAGTGGAGTGTTCCTTTAAACATTTAAGAACAATAGTTATTTTTAGCCGCGGGCGGCTGTCTCGGTCTTTGAGGGTTAATGGAGCCTTGCTTAATAGAATTATTATAAACACAGTAACCCTTTATTTAAAACCTTATCTGTTAAACTGTGCTTGTCGCGTTCACAGTGGTAGCTCTTAAAGTAATAGCAGCCAAATAAGCTAATAACTCTGCTGTGATGTCTGAGTTATAGTATATTTTAATGATCCATTTCTGAATGAAGATCACAGAGACCAACACGGCAGACAGCACACCCTGTTTGTTTTCTTTATTTTGCAAAATCACAATTTTTTGTTATTATGAGTGTATACAAATAAAAGTAGACCCTTTACAGATTTGATTGATGTACTGCTTTTATCTGTACGATCAGAAACGTCTAGGTTACGTAGGTAACCCTCGTTCCCTGAAGGAGGGAACGGAGACGTTACATTTGGGAACTCACTTGAGAGACCAATCATCTCTGAGCCTTATTCAAAAGGCCAATGAACATTGGCGAGTGGTATTTGCATGCCAAGCCACTCCCCCGTACATACGGGTATATAAGATGGCGGCACGCACCACTCATTCAGGTTTTCGCTGAGGAGCCGGATCGAGCCGGCGTCAGCGCGACGCCAGGGCGTGGCAGGGGATGTAACGTCTCCGTTCCATCCTTCAGGGAACAAGGGTTACCTACGTAACCTAGACGTTCCCCTTTAGTCGTTTCACTACGACGTTACATATGGGAACAGACCCTATGGAACAGGCCACGACCGTGACGCCGCGTTACGCACAACCCCACGTGCTGACAGGCGGACGTGTCAGTAGGTGGCTATTGTATACGTAACCTTCCCAACGCCCTGAGGGCCAATAGAGGGGGCCCCACAGGGATGCCAGTTGTACTGAAGCAGAGGTTGGGGGGCGCGGAGCACATGAGATCTTTACATGTGGAAATGAAAGTAAATTCAAATATATCCATAATTTTTAGGGATATACGAGGGAAACAGCAGCCTTCTGGCTGACCGCTGGAAAAATACTGAGAATATTGCTACAACCTGCGGGGCGAAGGAGACCCGGCAGGAGCACAGTTAGGAACTACTCCGCATCTAGGCCTGACTGCAGGGCATGGAGGACCCAGGGTTCACCGGAGGGCTACATCCTGGGAAAATAGCGCACGGATCCTCGTGGGAATGGCGCAGCAAGCCGACACCAGCCGTCCTCCCACTCACCTGAAGTCTTATGTTAAGACACGGGAGGATACCCCTTTACGCGGAGGTTGTAGAACCTAGCGAAGGTATTAGGTGTCGCCCAGCCCGCAGCTCTACAGATATCTGCTAGTGAGGCGCCTTGAGCCAACACATAGGATGAGGCAACACTCCGTGTGGAGTGGGCTTGAACACCTAAGGGGCAAGGCTCTCCCTGGTATAAGTATGACAGGGAGATGGCATCTACCACCCAATGGGCCAACCTCTGTTTGGAGACAGCATTCCCTTTCTGCTGACCTCCGAAGCAGACAAAGAGCTGCTCGGTGCATCTGAAGTGCCGAGTGCGGTCTACGTATAAGCGCAAAGCACGGACTGGACACAGCAGTGCAGAAGCTGGGTCTGCCTCCTCCAGGGGCAGAGCTTGAAGGTTCACCACCTGATCGTGGAAGGGCGTGGTGGGAACCTTGGGCACATATCCAGGCCGGGGTCTCAAGATGACATGAGAATCGCCAGGCCCGAACTCTAGGCACGTTTTGTTGACAGAGAAAGCTTGTAGGTCCCCTACCCTCTTGATGGAGGCCAACGCGGTCAGGAGCGCTGTCTTTAATGACAGGAACTTCGAGCTCGACTGACGCGAGTGGCTTGAATCGGGCGTCCCGTAGGCCCCGAAGGGCGACGGAGAGATCCCAAGAGGGTATGAGGTGCGGTCTGGGAGGATTCATCCCTCTCATGCCTCTAAGGAACCTCACGACCAATTGGTGCTTACCAAGGGATGTTCCATCCACTGCATCGTGATACGCTGCGATGGCAGCAACGTATACTTTGAGAGTCGAAGGGGACAGTCTGTGCTCCAACTTCTCTTTCAGGAAGGAAAGCACTACTGCAATCGGACATCTCTGGGAGTCCTCTCCTCGAGAGTAGCACCAGTCAACGAATAGACCCCACCTCAGTGCGTAAGCCTGCCTAGTAGAGGGAGCTCGGGACTGAGTGATAGTTTCTATCATGGCCTGTGGAAGGCTGGAGAGGTCTGACGCGTCCTGTCCAGGTTCCGCTGGTCGGGACGCGGGTGCCAAATTGTGCCCATCCCCTGCGAAAGAAGGTCTTTCCTCAAGGGGATTTTCCAGGGAGGGGCTGCCGCGAGGGAAATGAGTTCTGGGAACCAGGTCCGTGTGGGCCAGTGTGGCGCAAATCAGCAGAGCCTGCTCCTCACCCTCCCTGAACTTGCACAGGGTCTGTGCTAGGAGGCTCACTGGGGAAAAGGCGTACTTGGGCCCCGGAGGTCAGCAGTGTGCCAGTGCGTCCCTGCCGAGGGAAGCCTCGTTGAGGGAGTGAAGCAACTGGCAGTGGGAGGATTGGCGGGAGGCAAACAGATTTACCTGGGCCTCGCGGAAATGGCTCCAAATCAGCTGGGCTGTCTCGGGGTGGAGTCACCACTCTCCAGGGTGGGTGGACTGCCGTGAGAGCTGATCGGCTGCATGGTTGAGTTCTCCTGGATCTGTGTGAATGGCACGTAGCAGTTTCAGCCACGTTTGACTCCATAGGAGCAGATGGCGGGCGAGTTGTGACTTGCGACGGGAGCGGTGAGCGCTGGTTGCAGTGCTGTCGATGCGAACAAGCACGTGTTTCTGGCGCAACGTCGGTCGGAAGCGACGAAGGGCTAGAAGCACAGGTAACAACTCGAGGCAATTGATGTGCCACTGCAATCGAGGTCCTATCCAGGAGCCCGATGCTGCTTGCCCGTTGTACTTGGCACCCCAATAGGGGGCAACACTGCGGGAAAACGCCAGTCCGGAGTGTGCCACGGTGCCATGTCCATCTCGGGACTCGATCGTGCTGAAGCGGTCTCATATGAAGCAAGCTCAGCGGCATGATTGCGGCTGGAGCTGTCATATGCCCCAGGAGCCTCTATATTTTGAGAGGAACCGCTGTGCTGTGTCTGAGTAATCCCAGACACTACAGCACTAACTGCGCGGCTTGGTAAGGCGGGCTGTCATGTTGACCGAGTCCGGCTCCAAACCGAGAAAAGAGGTCCTCTGCACTAAGGAGAGTTTGCTCTACACTCGGTTGACCTGAAGGACCAGATGGCAGAGGTGCCGAAGCACCAGGTCCCTTTGTTCGCCCAACGGAACTCGCGAGTGAGCTACAAAGGGCCAGTCAACCTCCGACGGGGCAGCGACCACGAAGGGGCGCTGAGCCGCCGGGATGCCATCCTCACTCGCAGGCTCTCCCTCTGATGCTGCAACAGACATCTCATCCTCTTGTGGAGCACCAAAGGAGATGCTCAGCCCGGCGTGCGGGGAAGCGTACTGCTCTGGAAGCTCGACGGGCTCACGCTGAGGTGCAGAAGACCACAGGGCTTTGGCAGCCGGCGGTACGTTCAGCACAGTGACTTGAATGTCCCCCTCGTGCCTCGCCACGGCGGCCGAAAAGCATTGACGGCTCACGAACGAGCAGCGAGACTTCAGCGTAAGCATGGTCATGCGTTCGCAATGAACGCACAAACAATCCGTGAACGTTCATGTCCGTCCAGAGAGGTAAGGAAACTGCCACATTCAGAAGCGCACGGCCGGAAAGCCATTCTGAAAAGAACGTCTTTACACAGCCGTGAGAAATCACTCTTTTAGTCCCGGTCTGCCCAGGGAGGAAACCGCGGCACCACTGTGCACTCAAATGGGCTTGCTAGCTGGAGAGCAGGAGGCTTTTAATGGCCGTGAAAACGGCCGCCTGCAGGATCCCGCTGGCGGCTGCCAAAACACTCTTTTAAATGCTTTGCTCTTTTATATCGGCAGCACACCAGCGGGGAGAGAGTAAAGAACTCGCAGGAACATCAGCAATGGCTCGAGCAGTGAGGCTCTGAAGCGAAAACCTGAATGAGTGGTGCGTGCCGCCATCTTATATACCCGTATGTACGGGGGAGTGGCTTGGCATGCAAATACCACTCGCCAATGTTCATTGGCCTTTTGAATAAGGCTCAGAGATGATTGGTCTCTCAAGTGAGTTCCCATATGTAACGTCATAGTGAAACGACTGAAGGGGAATGACAGAGTAATTGAAGTTCCTTTTGGGGTTATTAGAAAATCTGCCACAAAACACACCAATGTTTGTCGACCCCAGGGGTTTATCAAAGAACAAAAGTAAAAAGAGGAATTTAATAACATTTGTAGCTTTAAGGATTCGTCTATATTTAATTTAGATAATTTAGTGTTTGGTAACTTTATTCAATTTATGTATATCTCCTACTTGCTGAAGGGCACAGGTAAATAATGGGTTTATGCAAAGATTGTTTTAAGTTCAGTTCAAGTTCAAGATTTTGTTATTTTTTTAAAGTCTAATAAATTTTATTTATACTGTAATGGCTATAGTCATTGGTTAAATATGAGGAAAAAAGAAAAAAATAGAGGCATAAGTAATTTTGGTATCAGTGATACTCACCTTCAGTCATAAAAAAGATGCCATTAAACAAATTTTAAAGGTCCCATATTGTCAAAATCGAAATTTCCTGGCTTTTGTCATGATAACTGAGGTCTAGGGGCTATGTAACTACCAAATGAGTTTCAAAACAGTCAATCCACAGTAAACTGCACACAGCCTGCATAAAGTAGCTGTTCATTTTCACAAGCCGCTGTGACTTCCGTAAAAATGTGACGTCCGATCTACTCAGTCACCGCCTTTAGTCACCACCTTGAGCACCAACCACCATCCCACCCTCCTTTTGTCAAACCCCGGCAACATCGCGTTCATTTTATTGCTAAGCAACAACAACACGGAAACAAGTCGAGAAAACGTTGTTTAGTCGATGGATATCAGGAAACTACATCATTGCACAGGCTTCCGAAGAACGTGAATATAAGAGACCACTGGCCCGTCAACTTCAGCCTCTTTCACACAGCCATTCCGGAAAATACACGTGTCCCATGATTTGTTCCGGAATTGTTTAATTTGGTTCATTTACAGTTGTTTTCCGGAATCTGTGCGTGCTTTACACAAAACCCGTAAAGACGTGACGTTTGGATGTGAGGTGTAATGCGACATGTACATTTCACTAAACTGAAACTAACCTGATGAACAATCTGTGGTTCAGCGCTGATAGTGAGGAGCTGCCAGATCGCTGCTTCATTCCACTTTGCACGTATTTTTCTGTCGTGAAGAGTCGCACAATAACATGCATCATCACTACAACACTGCCTTTATGGCATTTGGTTCTGGCTTTTGTTCACACAGCGCTCATTCCCGTAATTTTCCGAAATCAGCACGCATTGTGAAAGGGGCATTACTAAAGCAACAGTTACGTAGCTACTGCATTCGGTGTTTGAAAAAGAAAAAAAAACATTAATGATCATTCTGAAATTTCCTGTTGAGTATCAGCAGGCTAGGCTCTCTCTATGGCTCTGGGCTACAGCATACATGACTGTAGTTACTTGTGGTTGGCCTGGCTGTGCATCACTCAGAAAACAACAGGCCAATCAGAAGAGAGGCTCATGAATATTAATTAGATGGGCCAAAATCGACCTGTTCTTGACAGAGCTTCTAAAAAAGGAGCTGTAAAAATATATTGAGATGGATTTTGGCACTTATACCACAAATATATATTCTTAAGGACATCAACAACTGTTGGGTTTACATGTTTTATGGGGACATTCCATAGGCGTAATGGTTTTTATACTGTACAAACCGTACTTTCTATGGCCCTACACCTACCCTACACCTAAACCTAGCCCTCACAGGAGATTGTGCACACTTTTACTTCATCAAAAAAACTCATTGTGCATGATTTATAAGCCTGTTTCCTCATGGGGACCTGAGAAATGTCCCCACAAGGTCAAAATTTACTGGTATTCCTATCCTTGTGGGGACATTTGGTCCCCATAACGTGATGAATACCAGGTACACACACACACACACACACACACACACACACACACACACACACACACACACACACACACACACACACACACACACACACACACACATACACATGTTGGGTTTACATGTTTTATGGGGACATTCCATAGGCGTAATGGTTTTCATACTGTACAAACTGTATTTTCTATCGCTCTACACCTACCCTACACCTAAACCTAGCCCTCACAGGAGATTGTGCAGACTTTTACTTCCTCAAAAAAACTCACTGTGCATGATTTATAAGCCTGTTTCCTCATGGACACACACACACACACACACACACACACACACACACACACACACACACAAACTAATTCTGATTTAACAACAAATCTACAATCGTGCATTTTAACTTGTTGCAAATATACATGAAAAGGTATAATGCTTTACGTTATAAATAAATATGCATTATTCATAAAGACTTGAAGTAAAGTGCTACCAAAATACTTCCTGACAATGTGTCACTCATGAATCTGTCTCTGATTCTGCAGTTTGTGGCTCATCCGAACTGTCAGCAGCAGTTGTTGACCATCTGGTATGAGAATCTGTCTGGTCTTCGTGAGCAAACCATTGCAGTGAAGTGCCTGGTGGTTTTGGTGGTGGCACTGGGACTCCCTTTGCTTGCTGTGGGGTATTGGTTTGCCCCATGCAGTAAGGTAAGATACATTTTATTAAAATATCAAAAACAAGTCTTGGTCCTACAGTACCAGCTTAGACACAACCACTCTTACTTATGAGTATCCATCTTTTTCCCCATAAGAGCGGGCCTGGCCATTTGTAAATTTTATGGGTCTGGCTTCCGGTCTAATTCGCATCTAGTTATTTTTAGCTGTACAAAACAGCTTGTTTTGCTGCTTGATATTCCAAATTGGTGTGTCTTACCAAATTATTTTAATGTATTATCTTAATTATTAATACACTGGTTTGTAGTGCAAACAGTTTTATCGTTTACTACATGTTGTTATTCCTCTCGTTATTTCCCTATAGTGGATGATGAACCGGAAGACTTGCCACAGACTAACTTCTGCCTGCTTAACAATAAATAAAATTGTTGCTTGAAATACACAAGTTAATAAGTTTAAGTTAACCTGATCTCATGACGAAAACATACCTTTTCCGCAAGACGCGAAATTAATACCACCATGTACGTTTCATGACATATTCAACGTAAATTGAAGTGACGTTTTAAAATAACGTACCATCTGCACTACACCTAATATAATCTGATATGAACAAAAGTGAATGTGATGTAAAAACGCATTTGCAAGCATGCTGTTTTAGCTTGTTTTTTGATATCTCATCTTTCAACTCTTTCATAATGAGTCATGTTTTTTACAGGGTTTGTACCCAAGGATTCCACATCCTAAGTCCAATTCCGTGTCGGCTGAGCTTCTGACCAAGCTTGTTATTTGTAAAATTTACTAGCAATTCCTAGATGAAAATTGTAAAAAAAGTAAATTTGACTGTTTTTTTCAATATAATGTTTGTTATTCAACATATTTGTTGATCTTTTCGATCTTTTCTCAGCTTGGTAAAATACTACGCAGTCCCTTTATGAAGTTTGTTGCTCATGCAGCCTCCTTTATCATCTTCCTGTGTCTGCTGGTCTTCAATGCATCCGATCGGTTTGAAGGCATCACCACCCTTCCCAACGTCACCGTCACTGACCACCCGCTCCAGATCTTCAGAGTCAAGACCACACAATTCTCCTGGACAGAAATACTGATTATGGTCTGGGTAGCAGGTAATGTAATCAATATTATTTCATTAATATGATTTCAGCACTTACATGTTCCCTTTGTACAACCACCATTTAGACCTAAAGAGATTTGCTAGATATCTGATGAGAATTTAATCTCATTACTTTGTAGGAGAAGCAATTGAGAGATTGAGGAGATCTCATTTGTGGTTGTTCTTTCATGTATAAAATTGTCAGTTTTAGTATTAAGGGACATTTATTCAAGAGACTAAGATATTTCTTTCCTGCGCTGTCAGAAATAGAGTTCCTCACTGCAGGACCAAAGCAGGATGATCAATGAACCTTTCAATGATTTCGACCTGATGAGACCGATAGAGAGTGAGAGTTTCAGTGGATTAGAGTCAATGCTCTCTGAATCGACTGAAAATAATGCTTTCTTAAAGGGATAGTTCACCCAAAAATGAAAATTATGTCAGTAATTACTCACCCTCATGTCTTTCCAAACCAGTAAGACCTTTGTTCATCTTCGGAGCACAAATTAAGATAATTTTGATGAAATCCAAGAGTTTCTTGACCCTACAAAGACACTAATACAACTACCACATATAAGGCACAGAAAGGTAGAAAGGAAATTGTTAAAATAGTCCATGTGACATCCGTAGTTCAACCGTAATATTACAAAGCTACAAGAACACTTTTTGTGTGCAAAGAAAACAACTTTATTCAACAATTTCTTCTCTTAGCTTATCTCTGAGGACTTTTCAAGGTTCCACACTCACTTTAAGAAACGAAAACAAGCAAACAAACAGTATTCAGCAAATTATTTTTGAGTCATTTAAAAGGAGGCATGTTCATTCATCACTGTCGCATTGTGAAAGGCTCTAGTAATACAAGGCTTTTCACAGGTAATGCATCATTGAGAAAGCAAACCGCAGATTGGATTGGGTTTAGATCATTTTCCTATTTCGTTTGTGGTTCAGAGAGTTCACCCACACTGAGAGCACCTCATTACATTTGATGTAAGAAAATGTTTCAGCATTTCAACCGGGACAAGATGCTGGGGTAACGCATTAGATGAGGGAAACTGATACGTGTTGCGTGCAATGCGACGTTTGCATCAGTTAATTTTCATTTTAAGTGGTGATTAAGTTTTGTTTTTTTTGTAGGTTTTTTGTAGTCAGCATCACCAAAGATGATGTGCTATTGCTGCAATGTCACTAAATAATTCACAACGCCATGTGACATTTGCTGAGTGTTTGCTTGAATGGTGCAAAAATCCAAAAGTGTTGTTTGGCTTCCACCTGGATAGTGACAGAATGACGGGCTTTCAGTCCATGACAACACCTTTAAAATGTTAAGAGCGTAAAAGCCATCTTTACTGTGCTTATGTTGACCGATCAAACGGCTCTGACAATGGAAGCGACCATGCGTGAAGTCCATTAGTAGTGTGATTTTTTTTTTTTTAAACCAAGCACACATGGGGGGCGTGGCGATGCAGGGTACCGAGTAAGCGGTATTTGTATTAAGCTCCGGCTTAGTTGTCAAAATTTATCCTGAATAAAACAACTTAACAGCCATTGTTCTCGATAAATGTAAGTTTAAACACTCTTTCATGTCACTGGAAAACTTTTGGGGATCGTCTTTAGTCAGAATGCCCGCAAAAAGCACAAAAAAAGCTACAGAGAAGAAAGATGGCGCGGCTCTTCAGGACGCTGAAAAGACCGATGAAGCTGGATTAGCACTGCAAGTTAGCACTGATTTAAGTCCTGAAACCAGTAAAGTTCTGGAATCTCTGACGGCTAACATCGCAAGGATGATTGACTCTAAACTAGGACTGATTCTCGAGAAAATTCAGGGTGTCTCAAACGAAGTGTAGCGTACTAATAACCGAGTGGAAGAAGCGGAGCAAAGGATCGTAATTCTCGAGAATACGGCTACTGGGGTAGAGAGTCGAGCCGCGCAGATTGAAAAGACGATAACCTTACTAACTGAGCGACTGGATGATCAGGAAAACAGAGGACGCCGTCGTAACTTGAGGATCATCGGCCTTCCGGAAAAGACTGAGGGTTTGGCCGCTGTTAATTTCATGGAGAAATGGATTCCCGAAATACTTAAGCTGGAAACGAAGAACAGACGAGTGAAGCTGGAACGAGCACACAGAATTGGAACCCCTGGGTCTGAAAGGTACTCTCGTCCCATGATTGTCCGCTTTCATAACTTCGTGGACCGGCAGCGGGTGATGGATGCAGCGAGGCAATTACGGGAGGTGCGCTTTGAGGGGAGAAGAATCCATTTTTTTCAGGACTTTTCTGCGGAGACTCAAAGGAGGCGCCGCGGATTCGACGAGGCTAGGAAAAGGCTTCAGGACATGGGATTTCGTTACTCCTTGACCTACCCTGCTACTTTGAGGATAACGGTTGATAACTCCGTTAAGGTATTCAACAGTCCGGAGAAAGCAATGGCCTTTATTGACTCTCTGTGCGCTCCGACCGCTGACACAAGCGATGCGTCCGGGGTTTGATCACTGGACTTACAAGATGTTCTTTCTTTTTCTCTGAGAGAGTGACTAAACGTTTATAATGCCTGAACGAAACGGCTGTGAGTGGCTGATTCACTTGAACGCCGGAGCGGGAACAACGCACCTGCATACACAGTCAGGTTTAGGGTCTTCTGACACCTCTGATGGTTACAGAACCACAGAAGTTCATACTACAGTTTTGCTGCTTGAGTATTTAAGTTATCAACGTGAAGGGCTTCCACAACAATGGACCGATCAACTTTAAAAATTTGCTCGTGGAATGTAAGGGGTATGCATAATCCAATCAAAAGAAAAAAAGTTCTTTCCTTTTTGAAGAACAAAAAAGTTGATATAGCTTTCCTTCAAGAGACTCATATGGAAGATGCAGAGCATGTGAAGCTACAAAGAGACTGGGTGGGCCAGGTTTTTTTTTGCATCTTTTACCTCAAATAGTAGGGGAGTGTGTATTTTAATTAACAAAAATTTGCCTTTTACACTGGGCACTTGTATTAAGGACAGAGGTGGGAGATATGTTCTGATAAAAGGTTTACTTTTTGGGGATAATATTTCACTTATGAATCTGTATATGCCTCCAAACCACCCGCTTGATTTTGTGTCTAAAGCATTTGTTCAGTTAGCAGAGTTTGCTTGTACACAGTGTGTAGTGGGAGGGGATTTGAACTGCTTAATGGACCCACTTGTAGATAAATTCCCTGCTGGTGCTTCTTTTCCATCAAAGCGAGCTAGATTGGTCGCAGAAATTTGTGCTGATTTAGGATATATTGATGTTTGGCGAATGCTTAATTATGGTGTCAAAGGTTTTACATATTTTTCAGGGGTTCATAAAAGTAGCTCAAGAATTGATTATTTTTTTACCCCTAAAGCTTTACTGTCTTCAGTTGTTTCATGTGAGATTGGTAATATAGCTATCTCTGATCATGCACCATTGTTTATGGAACTCCTACATGGTGAAAAAGCACCTCAGTCTGGTAAATGGAGATTTCACCCCTACTTATTGAAAGACCATAATTTTATTTCATATTTTCAGTCAGAATTTAAATTTTTCTACACAATTAAGCATACCACAGAGGTTTCTCCCTCAACATTGTAGGAAACTTGTAAAGTCTTTTCTCGTGGTCTTATTATTGCATATGAAAGTAAGAAGAAACGAGAGAGTCTAGAAAGACAGCGAGTTTTGGAGTTGCAGCTGGCTGAGGCTGAAAGAGAGTACAATCAAAACCCCACCAATATCAAGTTAAATAAAACTTTAGCTGCTAGAGCGGCACTCAACTCTTTTCTTACTCAAAAAGCACGTCAGAATATTTGGTTTATTAAACAAAAACTGTATGAGTTTGGCAACAAGCCGAGCAAATATCTAGCCTCCCTAGTGAAAAAGAGAGCTGATTCACAAAATATTTCATGTATCAAAGACTCCTCTGGCCAAAAACAATTTGATAGCAAGAGTATTAATCTTATATTCAAAAAGTTTTATACTGACTTATACACCAGCGAAAAAATTTTGAATAGGGCTGAACTGATTAAAAGTTTTTTTTTTCAAAAATTAATTCAGCAAAAATTAGTGACGTACAAAGAAAAGTGTTAAATGCGCCTATAGTTAAAGAGGAACTCATGGAGGCTTTGCGAATTGCGAGCTTAGGGAAAGCGCCGGGACCTGACGGTTTTAGCACAGAATTTTATAAAGAATTTCAACCGTTAGTACAGGAACCACTGCTTCAGATGTTTAATTTTTCTTTTGAATTGAATTCTTTACCTAGATCTCTTAGAGAGGCTAATATCAGTCTTATACTTAAAAAAGGAAAACCAGAGGATGAATGCTCTTCATACAGGCCTATTAGCCTTCTGAATACTGATTTTAAATTACTGTCTAAAGTTTTAGCTTTGAGATTAGAGAAGATACTGCCAAGTATAATAAAAGTTGACCAAACTGGGTTCATTCATGGACGCTATTCTAGTGACAATATGCGAAGATTACTTAATATTATTCAATTATCACAATATAAAAATCTTAATAGTATGGTTATTTCTTTAGATGCTGAAAAAGCATTTGATCGGGTTGAGTGGGAGT
Organism: Garra rufa; assembly: GCF_049309525.1. NCBI lineage: Eukaryota > Metazoa > Chordata > Actinopteri > Cypriniformes > Cyprinidae > Garra > Garra rufa. The sequence continues at coordinate 13,906,284 of NC_133376.1, forward strand.
TTTTGTTTTATACTTTGAATTTTTTTGAATTGGGAGATACTTTTATACAATGGGTTAAGATTATGTATGATAGTCCGGTAGCAGCTGTTATTACAAATGGTAGGCGCTCTGAGAGTTTTAACTTAGGAAGGGGCACCAGGCAGGGTTGCCCCTTATCACCCTTGCTTTTTGCTATGGTTATTGAACCTCTAGCAGAGGCTGTGAGATGCAACCCGCATATTTCTGGCATTTGTGTTAAAGATAAACAACATAAGATTGCCTTGTATGCGGATGACATCCTTTTGTTTGTAACTCAACCAGAGGAGTCTATTCCTGTGATTATGGAGATTATTGAGCAGTTTAGTGAGGTTTCAGGATATAAAATTAACTTTTCTAAATCGGAGGCAATGCCTTTAGGAAGGCAAAGGTCTTGTACCCCTCCAACCTCTTTTCCTTTTAAATGGGCGACGCAGGGCTTTACCTATCTTGGAATATTCATTACCCCACTGTTACAGCAAATGTATAGGACTAACTTTGATCCTCTTTTGCGACGAGTGCATGAGGATTTGGATAGATGGACCCCCCTGCCATTGTCTATGTTAGGAAGGATAGCTTTGATTAAAATGGTTGTCATACCTCGATTTTTGTACTTATTTCAAATGATCCCAATTCTCCTAAATTGTACTGTAATTAGACGTATTAATGGCTGGTTCAGTTCTTCTATCTGGAACCGGAGGAAACCAAGACTGAAACTTACTAAGATGCAACTTCCCATTGATAAAGGAGGTCTTGTGGTCCCGGATGTTAGGCTGTACCAGCTAGCTTCCCAGTTTCGGTATATTTTTGAATGGGTGAAAAATGATCCAGATTCATCTTGGTTAGATATTGAATCATTTAATTTGGGTGATGGCTTACCGGTCCCTTTGGCCTGTCTCCCGTTCGTGTTGGATGTTAAAAAGATTGATGGTCTAGGGCAGAATAGTATCATTAGTAATACATTACGAGTGTGGAAATTAATCAGGAGGTGAGAAGGGAAAGCCAAAACTTTGTCACCTATAACACCAATCCAAGGAAATTATGATTTTCAGCCTGGAATAATGGACAGTGGTTTCTCAATCAAGAAAGACGTTGGTATAACCACTATAAAAGACTTATTTGAAAAGGAGGTGTTGTTATCATTTGAACAGTTGAAGGCTAAATTTAAGTTACCTCAAAACAACTTCTTCAGGTTTTTACAAATAAGGAGCTTCGTGCAAAAACATATCGGCCCTGGATTTTCCTCTTGCCCCACTCCAACAGAACAAGTGCTCTTGGATAGTATATCTAAGAGGTCACTAATAAAGCGATGTTATGAAGCTCTTTTAAAAGGAACGAAAGTCAATAATAAGGCAACCTTAGCTATTTGGGAGCAAGAACTGGGGCTGTCAATTGATGTAGATACTTGGACACAAATTTGGCAGCACGCTGGCAATATATCAATTTGTAATAGAACTAAAGAGCTACAATTCAAACTTTTACATCGTCTCCAAATTACTCCATTACGCAGGCATAAATTTAATCCAAATTTTTCTCCATTGTGCCTGAAGTGCAAAATAGAAGAGGGGGACTTTGTTCATTGCACTTGGAAATGTTTACATATTAAAGCTTATTGGTACAGATTTGTGGGAGACTTAGTCTTATATTTAATACAGGATGCAACCTCAATCCACTTTATTTGCTGTTAGGTGTTGCTGATAAGAATATAAAAAGCTTTTCTGACAGAAAGTTGTTTAATCTCCTTACTTATGCCGCTCGTAAGAGTATTTTACTTAAATGGATCTCTGATAAACCACCGACAGTGGCATAAAGTAATATTTGATTTTCTTTCATTGGAATATGTTACTTACTGGTCAAAAGGGAAAATGGATGTGTTTTATCAGATATGGACTCCTTTCTTTAAGTATGTAGGCCCCAGGATTTCACGTACCTTTTTGCAAAACCTCGGAAGGTTAACATGAACATTGGTTGTTTTACTCATTTTTTTTTTTTTAAACTGTCGTTTATGTTAATATGTACTTGTGGACTGTATCTGTGGTCATTGTTCTGTTTGTTTTATTGTTTTGCTATGTTTAAATAAAGCAAAAAAAAAAAAAAAAAAAAAAATATATATATATATATATATATATATATATATATATATATATATAAAAAATAAACCAAGCACACACGACATGCCTTGAGCACACTAAGCTTATGGATATATATATATATTTTTTTTTTATTTAAAGGGATAGTTCACCCAAAAATGAAAATTAGCCCATTATTTACTCACCCTCCAGGCATCCTAGGTGTATATGACTTCTTTTTTCAGACGAATCCAATCGGAGTTATATTGAAAATTATCCTGCCACTTTCAAGCTTTAGAATGGCAATGGGTGAGTGTTTTTCTTCATCAGCCCAAAACAAGCCAATAAAGTGCATCTATTTATAATAAAAAGTGCCTCACATAGCTCTTAGGGGTGACTAAAAGCTTCCTGTAGTGAATTGATGCAGTTTTTTTATATATCCATATTTAAATCACTTTAATCTAGCTTGCGCCAACTGGTCATATACAGAAGCAGCTCAAGGCGGATGACGTAAGACAATGGCGTTGCGCTACTCGGAAGTAACAAATGCGGACGTGGCATGGAGAAACCAAAACAGAACAATGCCTTACGAGTTAGAAGTACAAAAAAAGGATTTGTAAAGAAAAATGTCAGAGGATTTCAATATAAACCAAGAGGTTTTTCTTTTGTAAGGTAAGGAAACTTGGCTTCCTTGGCCTTGTGAGGCACTTTTTATTATGGATGGATGCACTTTGTTGGACTTGTTTTGGACCATTGTCATTCTAAAGCTTGGAAGTGCCAGGTTATTTTTTATTTATAACTCTGATTGGATTTGTCTGAAAGAAGGGAGTTATATAAACCTAGGTTGCCTGGAGGTTGAGTAAATAATGGGCTAATTTTTACACATTTTTAAAGGGAACCCTGGGTGTTAGGACTTGTATGGCTTAATATAAAGTAAATGATGTCTCTTACTGAAATATGTAGTAGATTTACGTTATTTAACAAATCCACATCGTTTTATACATATTTTGGACTATGGGGGGCGCCATTATGATGTGAAATGGTTGCACTCGGTGAGCTACTGGTGCTACTTGTTGCTAATTTACCGCAACACAACTCAGAATAGGCAACTTGGAAAATAAAATACTGATACGATGACCACAGCTACAGAAAGAGCTTACAGGTTGCAATGGGATATAAGTGTAGGCTTAAACCAAATGCCGTACCATCGATTTTTCCCCACAACGAATCTAAACAGCCCTGCTGAGGAACGAGAAACTCTAGCGTTTCTTGTCTCTGCCATTTGTAAGCTCTTTCAGTAGCTGTGGTCTACTAAAAGTGTCAAAGGCATCAGGGCTAAAGTGGAGAGAACAAAGACGTGGGTCTTTAGGAAAATACTTCCGTATTTTTTTCTCCTCTTCTTATCACTAGGAAAGCAGTAAAGATCTACATCATTTATCTTGTTGCCCTTCAACTGAAAATTACAACCAAAAGCCACACAATGTGACATCGTATCAGTATATTATTTTCCGAGTTGTATTTTGGTAAAAATAGCAACAGGTAGCACCAGTAGCTCCAGCTGGGCACCATTATTTCAATGACGTGAAAATGGTTGCACTACTGGCGCTACCTGTTGCTATTTTGACCATAGTTGAAAATATGTATAAAACTGTGTATTTTTAAAAAAAAAAAAAAATAAATCTTTCATGGGCTTTCTACTACATTACATTTCAATAAGAGCAATCATTAAGAAAAAATGTTTATAGTGTGTTTTCAGATTGTTCATTGACAGTGTGTTCGGAATGCTTGTTCAAAGTGTGTTTTTAGAATGTTTGTTTATAGTGTGTTCAGAATGTTCGTTTAAAATGTGTCTTCAGAATGTGTGTTCAGAATGTGATTATAGTGTTCATACAAGGGTAAAATTGTGGAAGTGTGTGTGTGGGAAGGTTCATTATATTGTGGTGATGGTTGAGGGCTCAACATGACTCCTCTGAACCCAAACCTCTGACCTTCTCCTTTCAACACAACCCCCCTGACACCATTCTCACTCTCATATGGCTTCTTTTAGGAGAGATGGTGAAATAAAGCATTTATCCTATTTATCCTATTTTTGGTAGTTTTGGAGATGACAATCACCTTTCCATCCCAGCATGCTTTCAGTGTGAGAGTGAACTGAGCGAATTATTTTTATTACTTAGATTTCCTTTGGCATTCTTATAATGTAATTCTCTGGTACTTTGAATTGTCTGATTAATTCTCTCTCTTTCTTTATCTCTTCCTTATCTCTTATGTTCTTATATCTCAATGATTTTACCTCTTAAAATATGTGGACAAATTGTTTTTATTACAATTATGTGAAATGTAATGGCGCATGCAATGAAATGCAATTTAATTAAAACGTAATTTATATAAAAATAGTAGCCTAGACACATAATGTGAATTTTGGGGTGGACATATGCTTAATTGTCTATCAATTTTTATTAAATTCATTTTTTTTTTTTTCTGAATTTGTTACCTGGAAATGATTTCATGGGATTAGCCTCACTATTTCTCTCATATTTTTCTTTTTACACAAATACTTAAGTATTCCATCAGAAAAGTTTCTAGCACATTGCCTACAGTCTGTTTCCCATCAGAGAGGAAGAGTAAAGCGTGAACCTAAAACATTACAGTGCATTTCCACAACTGGCTGACTTTATGTTTGAGGATTTTCTGGCACAGTGTAGATGTTTGAAATTGCTTAAGATAGAAGTTCGCTATGAGAAATAATACCTATTCTACAAAATGTATCTTTTTCAGTTCATTCAACTCATAGAAATATGCTCTTTTCTATAGCTCCTGCTATGTTGACTATAAGAGCGCCTCTGTTTTCTGCAGGAATGATGTGGTCGGAGTGTAAGGAGCTTTGGACGGAGGGTCCGAGGGAATATATCATGCAGCTCTGGAACGTTCTGGATTTCGGCATGCTCTCCATCTTCATCGCAGCATTCACTGCCCGCTTCTTCGCCTTCATGCAGGCCATGAAAGCCCAGGAGTATGTGGATGAGAAGATCCACGCTCCAGACCTCTCACTGGTCACGCTGCCGCCGGACATCAAATATTACACATACGGTGAGAGAGAATCGGAGCACTGCTCTGTTTCAAAGAGAATCTGAGAGAACATGCTTTTTTTAAAGTTGCCATGGTAAAATTTTGATTTTCTGTATTTTCAGCGAGAGACAAGTGGCTTCCATCTGATCCTCAGCTGATCTCGGAGGGCCTGTACGCCATCGCTGTGGTCCTGAGCTTCTCTCGCATCGCCTACATCCTCCCAGCTAATGAGAGCTTTGGCCCTCTGCAGATCTCACTGGGCCGCACGGTGAAGGACATCTTCAAGTTCATGGTCCTCTTCATCATGGTCTTCCTCGCATTCATGATTGGCATGTTCATCCTCTATTCCTACTACCTGGGGGCAAAGGTTAACCCCGCCTTCACCACGTGAGTGAAACACATGCACTGAAACATATACAAAAGTCAAAAATTTACATACACCTCGCAGAATCTGCAAAATGTTAATTGTTTTATCAAAATAAGAGGGATCATGCATAATGCATGTTGTTTTTTTATTTAGTGCTGACCTGAATAAGATATTTCACATAAAAGATGTTTACATATAGTCCACAAGAGAAAATAATAGTTGAACTTATAAAATTACCCCGTTCAAAAGTTTACACACATTTGATTCTTAATACTGTGTTGTTACCTGAATGATCCACAGCTGTTTTTTTTTTCTTTTTTCTTTTTTTTTTTTTGTGATAATTGTTCATAAGTCCCTTGTTTGTCCTGAACAGTTAACCTGCCTGCTGTTCTTCCCACAAATTCTTTGGTTTTTCTGCATTTTGTACATATTTTTGCATTTGAACCCTTTCCAACAATGACTGTATGATTTTGAGATTCATATTTTCACACTTAGGACAAGGTTCAAACACTTACTGATGCTTCTGAAGGAAACACAATGTATTAAGAGCCAGGGATGTAAACTTTTGAACAGAATGAAGATGTATACATTTTTCTTATTTTGCCTAAATATCCGATTTTTTTTTTTTAATTTAGTACTGCCCTTCAGAAGCTACTTACATGTTTCTTAGAAGACAAAAGTTAAATTTACCCTGATCTTTACATTCAAAAAGTTTTCACCCCCAGCTCTTGCATCTTTTTTTCCTTCTGGAACATCAATGAGCATTTGAACCTTCTATAATAGTTGCCTATCATACATTCATTGTTGAAAAGGGTTCAAATACAAAAAAATGTTGAAAAACCAAAGCATTTGTTGGACCTGAAGGATTTGTCTGAAGAACAGTGGGCAGTTCAACTGTTCAGAACAAACAAGAGACTCATGAACAACTATCACTTCTTTAGGTCAGTACTAAATAAAAAATAACATGAATTTTGTATGAGCCCTCTTATTTTGCTAAAATAAATAACATTTTGCAAATTCTGCAAGGTGTATGGAAACTTTTGACTTCAACTGTATATAGGAAAATATAAAATATGTATAATTAGGGATGTGCATAATTACATATTTTCAAATGCACTAGTTGATTAAACAAGGTATATATAAATGCCAAGTTTTGTCATGAAACTCTAGATGGTGCAGGCTGATGAGTCATTAATGCAAACTGATTATAGTCACAGCGTTAAACTAGTTGGCACAAGCTGATTGGTTCATGATGCACGTGCAGCCAATGAGCTTGCTGCTTTACCTTTAAATCGCTGATTAACATTCACTAGAGCAGTTCACAGCTCTGAAGTTCCTCTGAAACCCTCCACCATCCCCAGCTCCACCTGTATAGATCTGCTACAGGATTGATTCTAATTGAATGTCAATGTTTTTATCGTTCATCAGCTTTGAAAAAAACGTTCTGAAAGTGATTTCAACTATATTGTTTATCTGTGCCTTTATCGTTATAGCTGTGGTGTGAACTAATCATTATTTAATACTGAGAGCTATTTTTAGAGCTAAACCTTTGTAGTTATCTTTATAGTTATCATCCTTGGTGTGAACAGGCCTTTTCTCATCTTACCAGAATAAATGTGATTTTTGTGCTAGATGGGCATAAAAATACCACATGCAACTGCTCAGCTCAAAGTAAGGCTCTGTGGTCTGTCAGGCGGAGATGCAGTAGTGGAAGTGTCAGTCCTGTGAAATGAACTCTTGGTTTCTCAGCATCAAATGTGAGGCTGTCAAGTGCTGGAGCTCATTTCACACTAGAGTGCCTCCAACAGGATGAGGTTTGTTTCACAGCAAGTCAGAGATGATGAAACAAGTCCTACAAGTCAGCTTGTGTGTGTGTGTGTGTGTGTGTGTGTGTGTGTGTGTGTGTGTGTGTGTGTGTGTGTGTGTGTGTGTGTGTGTGTGTGTGTGTGTGTGTGTGTATTTGTACTGTACTCACAGTAGACTCCTGAGATTTGAGTCTGGAGTTGTGTCCTCAATCCCATTATTATTGCGTCTGTGTGAGTGGAGGATGTTCATTTTCACAGCTGATCTCCAGGGATGTAAAGTAGATTTGCATTGCTGTCATTCTCCTTATCTAGTCTCTAGACGTTTGCTTTCCCAGAAGATTGCATCTGATTGTCTGGAGCGCCTGTAGATTTACTTAAAACTGCTGCATGTGCTGAAGTGATGGAGTGTTATGCCGTTGGCTAATGTAATGTATTCACTTTATTGTTCATTACTTACTGTAATTGTTCTGATGACACACCAACCTCTATCAGTAAGTTTGAAGGACACAAAAATGTAAAATGGGTTATGGGCACTTTATGTTGATCTTAAACACTCTTCTCTCTTGTTTGTGTTTACAGGGTTGAGGAGAGTTTTAAAACTCTCTTTTGGTCCATATTCGGGCTGTCTGAAGTGTCCTCTGTGGTGTTGAAATACGATCATAAATTTATCGAAAACATTGGCTATGTGCTGTACGGGATCTACAATGTTACCATGGTGGTGGTTCTGCTCAACATGCTTATTGCCATGATAAACAGTTCGTACCAGGAAATAGAGGTGAGATTTTTTCCCACGTAGTATTTAGAAAATTTCTCTTGAATTAAGAGTTTGCATTCAGCCTAAGCAAGAGATCACCAACTCCGACACTTGTGCCAAAACGTGTGCCAAAATGAAATCTAAGAACAATCTAATCATAATCAAGATCTTAAAAGCTATAACTGAGTGGTGAATACTAAAGAAAAAAATATCATACACTAAGAGTCAAAAGTTTTCAAACAGTAAGATTTTTTGTTTTTTTAAAGAAGTCTCTTCTGCTCACCAAGCCTGCGTTTGTTTGATCCAAAATACAGCAAAAACACTACAATTTTGAAATATTTTTACTATTTAAAAAACTGGTTCTCTATTCAAATATATTTTAAAATGTAATTTATTCCTGATTTCAAACATTTATTATTATATATATATATATATATATTTCTTCCTCTTAAGATTCTCTCGGCCATTATTATTATTATTATTATGTTGGAGACAGCAGAGTGATTTTTTTTTTTTAGGTTTATTTGATGAATAGAAAGTTCAGAAGAACAGCATTTAGCTGAAATATAAATTTTTGTAACATTATAAATGTCTTTATCATCACTTTTGATCAATTTAAAGCATTTTTTCCCAAAAATTATAATGACTCTTAAGCTTTTGAATGGTATAGTGTATAATATTACAAAAGCTTTTTATTTCAGATAAATGCTGATCTTCTATTCATTAAAGAATCCTGAAAAAAAACTGTACTCAAATGTTTAAAATATTGATAATAATAATAATAATAATAATAATGTTTCTTGAAAAGCAAATCAGCAAATTAGAATGATGTGACACTGAAAAATTAGCTTTGATCACAGGAATAAATTACATTTTAAAATATATTCAAATAGAAAACAGTTATTTTTAAATAAAAATATTTCAAAATGTACTGTTTTTGCTGTACTTCCAATAAATGCAGGCTTGGAGAGCAAAAGAGACTTCTTTAAAAAACTAAAAAAAATCTTGCTGTTTTGACTGATAGTGTACTAAGAATTGTTCTTAACAGTTCTTAAAATAATATTTTTTTTCTTAGTAAATAACATTTTAATAATCTAAAGAAATGTTTTCCACTATAAAGAACCTTTCGTGGAATGGAAAGATTCAATTTAATGTTAAAGATCTTTGTCAATAATGAGCTTTTATTTTTAAGAGTAAATTCATGTTATAGATCGTTAAAGAAATAGTTCACCCAAAAATGAAAATGTACCCTCAGGCTATCCAAAATCTGAATGAGTTTATTTCTTCATGGGAACAGATTTGGAGAAATTTAGCATTACATCACTTGCTCACCAATGGATCCTCTGCAGTGAATGGGTGCCGTCAGAATGAGAGTCCAAACAGCTGATAAAAACATCACAATAATCCACAAGTATTCCACAGCACTCCAGTCCATCAATTAACATTTTGTGAAGCGAAAAACTATGTTTGTAAGAAACAAATCCATCATTAAGATGTTTTTAAAGAGAGAGTTCACCCAAGAATGATAATTTGATATTAATTCATCACCCTCAGGTTATCCAAGATGCACTGTAGGTGACATTTTTCTTTTTCTCTGAACCTTACATCTGTCTATAATATTGGTGACATTTTTCTTTTTCTCTTTCTCTGAACCTAACATCTGTCTATAATATTGCTTCCTCCAGTAAAAAGTCGTCTCATCTGAATCAGGAGAGAAATATTCACAGATCAAGCACTTTTTTACAAGCAAAGACAGTTCAAAACAGCTCGTAACTGATATGTTAGTGGATTTTGATGTGTGAGAACAACAGGAGATGGACTTTATGCACTTACATTTTTGCCAGAAGCAACAGTTTCTACTTTACAAAACATTAACTAATGAACTGGAGCGGTGTGGATTACTTGTGGATTATTGTGATGTTTTTATCAGCTGTTTGGACTCTCATTCTGACGGCACCCATTGACTACAAAGGATTCATTGGTTAGCAAGTAATGTTATGCTAAATTTCTCCAAATGTTCCCATGAAGAAACAAACTTATCTACATCTTTGAAGGCCTGAAGTTGAGTACATTTTCAGCAAATTTTCATATCTTTTTTGGGTGAACTATTCCTTTAAGGCTTCTTTGCCAAAAATACGTCTGGGATCAGATCAAACTTGTCCTCTGTGTTTCCAAAAGTCCCCTCAGAGAAAATGATGTCTGAAGCTTTTGATAATGCTGCTGTTAAAATGACTGTAATCTTTCAGAAGGACTCTTAGAGCCTTTGAGGATCGCAGACAGGGTTTCAACTCTCGCTGAGCAATTACACTTGTGCAAATAGCCCATACTTCAGATTTCTGGAGGAGAGGCATTTACTGTAGCATCTATCGCTGACCGAAAATTGAATGCTTATGCAACACTAAACATCAGCTTAACCGTTGCTGTGCTGTGTTGAAAATCCTATACCTAATTCGGTTTTCCTGGTCAGAGTGGGGTTGTTATACCTTGTGTTAACAATATCAGTACGTTGTAGTTCAATGTGATAACATCAACTAGCATTTTCTGGAAAAAGAAGATCCTTAACATCATAACACAACATAAGGGTTAACCTTTATTCCTAGTTTTAAAGAGTTTACCCATAAATTACTCACCCTCATGTTGTTCCAAACCTGTAAGACCTTTGTTCATCAAGATATTTTTGATCAAAACTGAGAGCTTTTCAAATTACAGTTGAATCACTGATGGACTATTTCAACAATGTTCATACTACCATTCTGGGCCTTGAATGTGTCAGTTGTGTTGCTGTCTAAGCTCTTGGATTTCTTCAAAAATATCTTCATTTGTGTTCTGAAAATGAACAAGGTCTTACAGATTTGGTATGACATAAGGGTGAGTAATGACAGGATTTTCATCCCTTCAACCTCAGCCTCTCACAAGACTAATCAGTTCTAAATAAAGCAGATTTAGATAACATCAAGCAAATAACATGCATGATGAGATGATATCTTCACCCTGTTTCTGATCTCTCGCTTATGATGTGATTTCTAATAGTTTTAGACACTATCTAACAGTCTGTTTCTTGCAGGACGATGCAGATGTGGAATGGAAGTTTGCTCGGTCTAAACTCTGGCTGTCATATTTTGACAACGGCAAGACTCTCCCACCTCCGTTCAGCATCGTCCCCAGTCCAAAGTCTTTCTATCTGTGTGTCAAGAGACTGATCAACCTGCTCCGGTGTCGCCGCCGCCGTCTGAAAAAAGACGTGGAGCTGGGGATGGACAACTCGAAGTCCAGGGTATGTGTCTTTTGTTGTTTGTATGTGCTGAAAACTAACTTTTTTTTGGTTTGTGAGTGTTGAATTGGCCCAAATACACAGAAAGTAGAATTGGAATTTAAAATTAATGACAAAAAGAGAAATGTTTTGATTTGGAATTCTGTGAAAATTCAGCACAAGAGAGAGCAACATCCAATGATCTACTACCTACCTATATTTGTAAGAATTGAATTACACTGCCATTTAAAATAACAGTTTTCTATTTTAATATACTTTAAATTTACTATAATTTATGTAATGCAAAGCTGCATTTTCATCAGTCTTCAGTCTCACATGATTCTTCAGAAATCATTCTAATATGCTGATTTATTATCAATGTTGGAAACATTTGTGCTGCTTAATAATTTTTTGAAATTCTTTGATGATTAATTAAAAAGTTAAAACTTTTATAACAAAGTCTTAACTATCACTTTTTATCAACTGAACACATCCTTGCTGAATAAAAGTATTAATTTCTTTCAAAAAAAGATAGAAAAAATATAGTCACCAAACTTAGAACAGTATTGTATATATTGTTACAAAAGATTTCTTAAATAAAATGCTGGTATTTTAAATGTTCTATTCATCGAATCCTGGAAAAAAAAAAGTTTACGTTTTAAATAACAATAATGTTTTACAATATAAATATTTAAAATATTACAGTTTTTTCTGTATTTTTAATTAAATAAATGCAGATTTGATGAGCAGAAACACTTTAGACTTTCAAAGACCTCTATATACACTACCGTTCAAAAGTTTGGGGTCAGTACATTTTTATTGTTTCTTTTTTTTTTTTTTTTAAGAAATTAATACTTTTATTCACCAAGGATGTATTAAGTTAATAATTAAATGTTTATTAAAAGTTAATAATAAATAATTTACATTGTTATAAAATATTTATATTTTGAATAAACACTGTACTTTTTAAACTTGTTATTCATGAAAGAATCCTGAAAAAAAAAAAAAATCACAGGTTCCAAAAAATATCTGGCAGCACAACTGTTGATCATTCTAATAATAAATCAGCATATTAATGATTTATGAAGAATCATGTGACAATTAATACTGGAGTAATAGCTGATCAAAATTCAGCTTTTCAGGAATAAATTCTATTTTAAAGTATGTTAAAATAAAAAACATTATTTTATATTGTAAAAACATTTAGCAATATTACTGTTTTTTTTTTCTGTATTTTTAATCAAATAAATGCAGCCTTGATGAGCATAAGAGACTTCTTTAAAGACTATTACAAGTCTTACTGACCCCAAACTTTTGAACGGTAGTGTAGTTATTTAGTTCCATGGATAAAATGAAATTTGTATATTTGAATTTACATTTGAAATAATACATGTATATTATTTTTTTAATGTAGTTTTAATATTAATCCTCAGATAGTAGATATGTATAAAATGGTGTAATATATATATATATATATATATATATATATACACACACACACACACACACACACACACAAATATGTACAATACAAATGTATACATACAAAAATAATTTTAATTAAATAAAAGTATTTAAATTAAAATTATTTCCTATTTTAATTTTATACATGTATACATATGTATTAAATTAATGTAGTTTATTTTATTCAATTCAATTACTAGATATTTTAAAAAAATGAATTTAAACATGCTTATTTGAATTTACTTAATACATTTATATAATTTCATAGAGCTTTTACATTTTAATCTTCAGATAGTAGATGTGTATACAATTAATTTGTAAGTCCAGTTAAATATATATAAATATTTATTACAATATGTAATATGTGGATATTTTTATAAAGTCAAAAATGACATATTATATAATGAAATATACAAAATAGAATTATACAATATTTGTCTAAACATTCTTTCTTTTTTTATAGCTGGGATTTCAAACATTAATTATTAATATCAACTAATGATTTCGCCCCATATGTTATGTATAATAACATGTTTGGTATTTAAAGTAAGTCACTAAAAAAAAATTCTATAGACATTCTGTTTAATTCCACTTTTTTAAATTTAAAATTCAAATCCTGCATTCTTGACTCAATCCTGCATTCTTACAATTCAAATTCATGGTTTGAATTTTTATTTAAATGACATTTTCAGTTCCTTTCAGAACCCTAGTGTGTATGTGTGTGTGTGCGAGCTTTTGAATGATGCATGATATCTGTCTTCCTCCAGTTCCCTCTCTCTGAAATCTGTAGCCTGACACAGTTCTCCACCTTCCATTCACATTTAGTCTCATCTGCCCTGCTCTCTGTGTGATAATTCACTCAACACCATTCGTTTTCAGCCTCCATTCTCAATAAGACTGTTCTTTTTGTCAAGTGAGAAAAAGCCACAATGATCTATCTGCCCAATAAAGCCCAGATAATACCTCCCTATATCATTAACTTATCGACATTTCCCAAGCCAAACCGGTTTTTAGCGTTTCCACGAAAAAAGATAGATAGTTCTGTCCTTATTTAGCCTGCGGAGAGAATCGATGGCGTTTCAATGCGGAATAGAAGGGAGCAAACTCTGATGAAGAGGTGAGAGATGATCATTGCTTCCTCAGGGCAAATGTCACTTCATCTCCGGTTGTGAGCACGAGCACATGTCCACAAAACCACGAGAGTAACCGCATTATTGTGATTCATCTGTGGCAGAGGCCTCCGTCTAATTCACTCTGATCAGGCCAGCGTCTCCCGTGGGCTGCGTAATTGAAAAACTGACAAGAACATGTGCAGAGCCCCATCTACAAGACGCGCAAGAGAGGGGCTCATCTGGCGCTTTCCTGCATGGCTGCTGTTTTCGATGTTGAGTCAGTCATGTGAGCATTAGGGAACATTCACTTTAGCACAGGGACATTCAAGCTGTTAAGAGTTCGGTTATAATCGCATCAGGTTGTAATTTATGTTTTAAAACAACTACCACAGGCTGTTGTTTCAGCCTGTCTTTACAGTAGGAACTGTTGATCTACACTGTAAAAAAAAAATCTATAAAATAGGGCACAATGTACTGCATGCTCAAAAATGTTCTTTTCCATTAAGAGGCGATATTTGCCCCGTGGAATTGATTTCCAAAGGCATTTTTAACATTCATGAGGGCGGTTTTTATAATCACTATACTATGTCGTCTTTGATGTCAAATACTTAAATGTGTCTAATAACTTTAATCAATATTTTAAACTGTTGCCAATAAATAGACTGTTTAAAATTGTATCTAAATGTTAAAACAGGAGCTCATAGGGCTGCAATATCATGACAAAATCATTATTGTAGATTATCTCTCTTTATATTGTTATAATGATTATTGATGTAAATATAAAAGACGTTTTTGTTTTGTTTTGGACACGTTACATTCTGACTTAATATCATAGACAAACATGTCAGTTCATGATGTTAGTCTAGTCTAGGGCAAGTAATGCAAAAACTATGAAATCAATCTTTTAGTTACTTCGTATCTGAACTGTGTTGTTTATGATGAGGGAATTTGTGAGCGTGTGCAATCAGCAACAGCTCTGGCATTTTTAGTGCTGACTAATCTAAGCGCCTCTGATTGGTCAGTGCGTTCCTAAGTTCAATAGAAAGGTATTTCTATTGCACATAAGAGTAGGGTTACCACTTTTAATACAAAAAAATAAGGGACGCATACTGTTTGGGGTGGGGGGGTGTCGGGGGTCTGAAAATCTCACACTCATCCAGGCCATCCCAAAAACCCACAACAAACCATGGACAATATATATATATATATATAGCCATTATCATTATCACATAAAAAAGTTTAAATCCATTGGCTGGTGCCATGCAAAATAATTAAAGGTTTTTTAGGCCTATCGTAAAAGTATAGTAGTGTCCGTGTTTTTTTTTTTTTTTTTTTTTTTTTTTTGGCATTTTGCTTACAATTTGTTTAACCAAAATTTTACTACAAATACCATAAAGTGTAGCAAACCCTTTGTTAATTTGTGGTTACCATAGTTTAACTATAGTAACCATGGTTTTTGGTTTTAGTGAAAACATGGTTAATTTTTGTAAGGGCCATATTGTTGCTAGCCATAGCTCCCTCTAAACTTGTTATAAAACAATGTGAATATTTGTCTGCTAAGTTCCAACTCTTTACAACAGTTATGTAATTTTGTTAATTTTGCAGCAAACTGACTGGTATTGATAATATTTGCAAACAGTTTAATGCTTAACTAAGTAAACAAAGACAAAACTACAATAGTCTATTTACAAATGTATCTGACCTGTAAATGATGTCCTGAACAGGACAGTTTTGCCTCTCTGCTCCACCTGGGCGCTCTATTCTCGAGTCTTGCATTCTTTTGGCGGACGCGCGGATGGGCGGAGCGAGCGTGCGCGAGGCGAATTGCATTGTCAGTCAAGACGAACCGGATTACGATTTATTAAGAGTTTTATTATTGAATGGCGAATTTGGAAATAATCACTTTAGTACATTCGGCAGGCAACAGAAACAACAATATATATGAAAATAAAATATAAATAAAAAAAATGGCAGCGGGCCAAATTGACTGCTAGGCCACGGGGAATTCTCCCGATGATAAAAAATACGGGACAAAACCCGTCCCGTATTGATTCAAAACGGGACGCGCAATTTCATTCTCAAATACGGGACGATTCCGTATTTTAAGGGACGGGTGGCAACCCTACATAAGAGCATGTTAAAGCAGTCTAAAAGAGACAGAGCGCATTTATGCCACGCCCACACCGAGGGGAAAACATTCCAATGCTCTCCATTGACTTTGTATTGCGGGAAGCTGCCTCCTTGTCATTTTTTGACTTATAACAAAAACAGAACCGTGTCTAAAAGCTGCTATGAGAGGTGTAAAGGTGTAAAGTAAACAAGCTAAAAAACACATAACTGCGTTTTTATAAGCTGTCGACCCCAAAAAACAAAAGATTAAGGATACACATAATTGTAGATGTCAGGGTTTTTCACGTTGGGCCATTCAGTTGGATCATTTCTCCAACAAAAGAAAGGTAAGGAAAAGGGTGCACAGACATAGACCAATAAAATTTAGTTTCTCAATATTTCTCCTCCTTACGTGAAGCGTGGCGCTCTGTCTCTATGCAGTTGTGATCTAAATGCAATACTGCGAATTTACACTTTTTTATTCACTTTCAAATTTAATTTTAATTGCGACAGCCGTAAAATATTGTTTAATTGTGCCATTGTCTTGCATTTCTGGAGCATTTTAGTTCATATTCATGGCATTTTTTCCACGTCTTGATTAATTTTCGTGCCTGATGTACTGTATTAATATGAATTAATATTCTATATTGAATATTAATATTCATATTAATTCCTTCATATTGATTTTTTACACTTGTTTACACTATTTTGTTTTTAGTTATTTTAGTATTATTTACAGTATCTAATGTTATAGTATTTTGCGGTATTTTATTTTTTGTATATTTTCAGTTTATATTTTAATTTAGTTTTAGTAATTTCATTATATGCTTTTGACGTTTTTATTCATTGTTGTAGTTAAACATTTTTTTATAGCTTTAATGTAGAATAATGTATAGATTTTTTTACAGTTTTTATTATTCTGTTTTGGTTTTAGTAGTTTTAGAACTTCAACTTAAACAAAAAAATGTAATTTTGCCTTGCCAACCAACTGAAAATCTTTTATTTTATTTTATTTTGAATTACTGAAAACAATTTTTTTTTATGGTTTTAGTTAACACTATCAACAATGCTGAGAAAGTCTTTAGTAATTTCAGTGTTTTTTACGCCCCCTGGTGGCAAAAAGTTATAGATACAGTTTGGGTCAAAAGTTTACATACACCTTGCAGAATCTGCAAAATGTTAATTATTTTACCAAAACAAGAGGGACCATACAAACTGCATGTTATTTTTTATTAAGTACTGACCTGAATAAGATTTTTCACATAAAAGACATTTACATATAGTCCACAAGAGAAAATAATAGTTGAATTTATAAAAATGACCCTGTTCAAAAGTTTACATACACTTGATTCTTAATACTGTGTTGTTACCTGATTAACTGTTTTTGTTGTTGTTGTTGTTTAGTGATAGTTCATGAGTCCCTAGTTTGTCCCGAACAGTTAAACTGCCTGCTGTTTCTCAAAGAAATCCTTCAGGTCCCACTAATTCTTTGGTTTTTCAGCATTTTGTGTATTTGAACCCTTTCCAACAATGGCTGTATGAGTTTGAGATCCATCTTTTCACACTGAGGACAACTGAGGGACTCATATGCAACTATTACAGAAGATTCAAACGCTCACTGATGCTTCAGAAGAAAGCACAATGCATTAACAGCCAGGGGTGAAAACTTTTGAACAGAATGAAGATGTGTAAATTTTTCTTTTTTTTTTGCCAAAATAGATTTTTTTTTTCTCCATTTAGTACTTCCCTTCAGAAGTTACATAAGATACTTACATGTTTTCCCAAAGACAAAATAAGTTCAATTTACCCTATTCTTCAAATACAAAAAGTTTTCACCCCCCGGCTCTTAATGGAGTGTGTTTCTTTCTGGAGCATTAGTGAGTGTTTGAATCTTCTGTAATAGTCGCATATGAGTCCCTCAGTTGTCCTCAGTGTGAAAAGATGAATCTCAAAATCATACAGTCATTGTCCATTGTGCAGGGTGCAAATACACAAAGATGCAGAAAAACCTGTGCGACCTGAAGAATTTTTCTAAAGAACAGCGGGCAGTTTAACTGTTCAGGACAAACAAGGGACTCAACGGCTATCACAAAAAAAAAAAAAAAAAAAACTCAGCTGTGGATCATCCAGGTAACAACACAGTATAAAGTGTATGTAAACTTTTAAACAGGTTCATCTTTATAAATTCAATTCTTATTTTCTCTTGTGGACTATATGTAAATAAATAAATAAAATCACTGGCTTTGATCTAAACGATACCGAAATCAGTTAATCAGTTATTGAAACCCCTGTGAGGTCTTCACTCTTTACCAGTAATCACTATTTTCTCAATGCTTACAGCTGAACCTCTTCACCCAGTCGAGCATGAGGATGCCAGACTCTCACAGCTTCAACAGCATCCTAAATCAGCCCACACGCTATCAGGCAAGACAGCCATCATATCTCTTGCTCGTATGATGAATCATCACTGCAGACTTCACCCTTAACCATTTCTCTGAATTCCTCACACAGCAAATTATGAAGCGTCTCATCAAACGCTACGTACTGAAAGCACAAGTGGACAAAGAAAATGATGAAGTGAATGAAGGTAAAGTGTAATTTACACTGAGAGTTTAT
>NC_133376.1:13925413-13991829 GCF_049309525.1 Garra rufa
GTTTTCGTGAACTATAATCTATAATCAATTTCTGCACTATAAATATCAGGGCATAGTTTATTCAATTTTTGCCTTAATTTAACATTTAATATTTAAACATTTTAATTTAACATTTAATGTTTTAAAATGCATTTATTCAAATGGCTACGCATAAATCTGTTCATTGTAAAAACAATACATTTATATTCAAATAGTTCAAATATAGAATGAAATAATAATTATGTGTAATAATTGTCTCTAATAATTGTGTAGTGTATTTAAAATGCTTTCATTTTATTAGTACTATTACAGAAATATGTAACCTGTTTCATTTATAACACGTGCATCACATTATATTTATTCGTTTGTGTTAAAACATTAAAACGTTTGTGCAATCCAATGGATGGAATTGTATAAGCAATCCAAATGCATACATCTTCAGTTTAGGCCTAAATATTTGAGTGTTTTGAGTGGCTATTTTACCTCCACCTATTTTAATAATAACTGGAAGGGCAATATTCAGTATGCGAGTGTGCATTGTCGAGTAGAGCACTGAAATATGTTTGGAGTAACTGTATAATCAAAGATTCTGGATAATATTGGTACATTTGTCCTATATAAATTGCTATATTTATTTGTTACTTTTTTCCATTTTTATTTGTGTTCAGTTGTTGTTTGTTGCACATATCTGTGTGTATAATATAATGCATTGTACTGTATATAAAATGGAAGTAATTCTGAATATTTCAATAAGCAGGATGTACAGTATTTATCAACCAACTTTAGGCAGGGATGTTTGTTGCATTCTATCTTTGTCCATTCCTTGGGAAACTATTAGTGTAACTCTAAAGCTACAAAGTAGACAAAATATTAGTGGTCTGCCGTCCCTAAAACCTTTAAGATGGAGAGACCTTCTGAGAGCTTCTAGCACAAATCTATGCAGGGTAAATGTTTTTCTGTATGTTGTCCTGATCTGACAAATTGTTATTATTAATAATATTATTTATTGTTACTGCCACTTTAGTTTTTGTTTTGTTACAGTCAAGTTAATTAGCTGTTTACTGGCTTTGCATTTAATTAATATTCAGGACTTGTTTCCTGAATTTAGTTTCAAGCAATAGTTTGCCCAAAATTAAAAATTCTGTCAATTCTATTTTGTTTGTTTTAGATTTGTTTGTAGGTTTCATGTCAGAACAGATATGTATGGAAGCCTGTTTCTGCCACTGAATAAAAAATAAAAGGTAATTGTGACTTTTTATCTCTCAATTTTGACTTTTTTTTTTCTCAGAACTGTGAGATAGAAATGAAACAATTAGTGAGAAATTCTGACTTCATTTCACAAAATTGCAAGTTTATATTTTGCAATTCTGACTTTATAACTCGCAATTGCCGGTTTATATCATGCAATTGTGACTTTATTTCTCAGAATTGCGAGTTTATATCAAAATTCTGACTTAATTCTCAAAATTGCGAGTTTGTCACAATTCTGACTTTATTTCTCAGAATTGCGAGTTTATATCTCACAATTCTGACTTAGCTTGCAATTGCGAGTTTATATGCCCTCAATTCTGACTTTATTACTCACAATTGCGACTTTGTCTCGCAATTCTGGCGTTTCTTTTTGTGATTTTTAAGTCCAGTTCTGAGGAGAAAAAAAGACTATGTTCACAGAGTTTATATCTCGTGACTTTATTTTTCAGAACTGCACGTTTATATAAATTCTGACTTTGTTTCTCAAAATTGCGAGTTTATATTTTGTAATTCTGACTTTATAACTCGCAAGTGCGAGTGTATATCTGACAATTCTGATTTAACTCGGAATTGCGAGTTTATATCACGCAATTTTGACTTAATTTCTCAGAATTCTGAGAAAAAAGTCTGAACTGCGAGTTTATATTTCATAATTCTGACTTTATAACTCGCAATTGAGTTTATATCATGCAGTTGTGACTTTATTTATGCAATTGTGCAATTGTGAGTTTTATAACGCAATTCTGACCTTTATTTCTCAGAATTCTTAGAAAAAAAGTCAGAATTGCAAGTTTATATTTCGTAATTCTGAATTTATAACTCGCAGTTGCGAGTTTATATCATGCAATTGCGACTATTTCTTAGAATTGCAAGTTTATATTTCGTAATTCTGACTTTATAACTTGCAATTGCGGGTTTATATGCCCTCAATTCTGACTTTATTTCTCGCAATTGCGACTTTGTCTCGCAATTCTGGCGTTTCTTCTCAAAACTGTGAGATGTAAACTCGCAATTCTGACTTTTTCAATTTTTAAGTCCAGTTCGGAGGAGAAAAAAAAAACTTATGTTCACAGAGTTTATATCTTGTGACTTAATTTTTCAGAGTTGCACGTTTATATCAATTCTGACTTTGTTTCTCAAAATTGCGAGTTTATATTTTGTAATTCTGACTTTATAACTTGCAATTGCGAGTTTATATCATGCAATTGCGACTATTTCTTAGAATTGCGAGGTTATATTTCATAATTCTGACTTTATTTCTCAGAATTGCGAGTTTATATCTGACAACTCTGACTTAACTCAGAATTGCGAGGTTTATATCACGCAATTTTGACTTAATTTCTTCGAATTCTGAGAAAAAAAGTCAGAATTGCGAGTTTATATTTCATAATTCTGACTTCATAACTTGCAATTGCGAGTTTATATCATGCAATTGCGACTATTTCTCAGAATTGCGAGGTTATATTTCAAAATTCTGACTTTATTTCTCAGAATTGCGAGTTTATATCTTGCAATTCTGACTTAACTCGCAATGCGAGTTTATATCACACAATTCTGACTTCATTTTTCAGAGTTGTGATTTTATATGCACTCAATTCTGACTTTAATTCTCAGAATTGCGAATTTATATCTCACAATTCTGACTTGCAATTGCGGGTTTATATCACACAATTCTGATTTCATTTTTCAGAGTTTTGATTTTACAGTATATGCACTCAAATCTGACTTTATGTCTCAGAATTGCGGAGTTTATATCTTACAATTGTGAGCAAAAAAGTCAGAATTGCGAGTTTGTATAATGTAATGCTGAGGGAAAAAAGTCAGAATTGTGAGATAACAAGTCGCAATAACCTTTTTTTTTTTATTCAGTGGCAGAAACTGGCTTCCATAGAAATGAGCTTGTGTGGATCATGATATTTAAAATGTCTTTGTGTAAAAACCTAAACTCAAAATTGCTGAGTTTTCTAAACATGAATGTTAGGAATCAGCTGATCAGCTGAGGGTTTGTGTGATTGTGTGAGTGTGATTATGAATTGTTGGTACATAGAGGGCGCCATTTCATTTTACAAAGTGCAACTCTGCATTCTTTAAAAAAGGCTCTCTTGAATTATATATGTAGGCTATAGCCAATTGGAAAGCAGTAGATGGTATATTCCATGATAGACCGTATATCTGCAGCAGTAGGCAGTATATATGTAGGATCAGAGCAAAAAAATGTGTAAAAAATATGTGCAATTCAGATTTGTTTTTGTTAACTTGTTTTTGCTTGCATTTTCATTTCTTTCCTTAGATGTTTAAGCTATGCATTTTCATATTATTACCAATTAAATGATTTTAGAGAGAAATCTGAAAAATGTAACTTATGACATATATAAATATTACTGTAATACAATAGCACTGAGACTCTAAATTTGACATTTTTAATGTTTTCTATATAAAATCTATTCATGAAAACAAATGTGTCGTGATTCATTTATTGTGAGCACATCACGCAGGTCTACAAGTGAGCATGAAGTAAATGTCTTCAACGTGAAGTGCCATCACAACCTATTTTGCAAGCGTTTCATGTCAGAATGCAATCAAACCTGAGAAACGGTCTCTCTTGAAACAAACACGCTTTTGATGAGGCCTTTTCACTGGGATGTGGAGGCTCTTCAAGGTCCTTCACTCAGTTCTGATACAAACAAGACAAGACAAATAGAAAGAGTAAGTATGTACCATTACTAAAGTTCTTTTAAATCATTAAGAAATAATAAGAAATACAGATTTAATCGCTGTTCTAAAGAATGCTTTGATGTCTACACACTACACATCCATAACTAAAATGAACCCTGAGGTGAATGACCTCCTTTTCTGATACTCTCTTTTGATATGAAATGGTTTACAGAGTCATGTTCTTCCTGCGAGAGGTTTATATGAAAGTCTGTTTTTTAAACTCATCACATGGTCATGGACTGACCCTCAGGAGTTGCAGCAAAACATTCTGGAGAAGTAATTTATGATGTCCCATGGTTCAGTTGTGACATGAAATATTACGCAAAGGGGCTGCAAACAATACAAGTCTATACAGTGACTAAAGAGCTGTGCTATCTGAAGAAATTCAGTTAATTTCAACACATACTTCAAGTTTTGAAATATGATTTTGGCATTATTATGAGACACAACAAATATGAAATGAATTTGATTTGCTTTTATTTCAATACAGTTGAGGTCAAAAGTTTACATCCCCCTTTCAGAATCTGCAAAATGTTAATTATTTGACCAAAATAAGAGTGATCATACAAAATTCATGGTATTGTTTTGTAGTACTGACCTGAATAAGATATTTCACATAAAAGATGTTTGCGTATAGTCCACTAGAGAAAATAATAGTTGAATTTATTAAAATGACCCTGTTCAAAAGTTTACATACCTGAATAATCCACAGCTGTGTTTTTTTTCTTTTGTTTAGTGACAGTTGTTCATGAGTCCCTTGTTTGTCCCGAACAGTTAAAATGATCGGTTGTGTGCAAAAAAAAAAAAAATCCTTCAGGTCCCAGAAATTATTTGGTTTTCCAGCATTTTTGTGTATTTGGACCCTTTCCAACAATGACTGCATTATTTTGAGATTCATCTTTTCACACTGAGGACAACTGACAACTTATATGCAACAATTACAGAAGGTTCAATGCTCCAGAAGAAAAAAAAAAGCATCCAGAATGCTCCAGAAGGAAACATGATGCATTAAGAGCTTGTCGAGGTTGAAAATCAGGGTGAATTTAACTTACTTTGTCTTCTGGAAAACATCTTCTGTAGCCTCTGATTGGCAGTACTAAATGAGAAAATATGATATTTTAACAAAAAAAAAAAAAATCTTCATTCTGTTCAAAAGTTTTCACCCCCGGCTCTTAATGCATTATGTTTCCATCTGGAGCATCAGTGAGCGTTTGAACGCTCTGTAATAGTTGAGTCCCTTTGTCCTTACTGTGAAAAGATGGAACTCAAAATCATACAGTCATTGTTGGAAAGGGTTCAAATACGCAAAAATGCTAGAAAACCAAAGAATTTGTGGGACCTGAAGCACTAAAAAATAAATGCTCTAAAAACTTTAAGAGAGACCTCACAGGGGTATTTCAACCACCAAATGTTGACATCTGTGCTATCAGAATCAATATTAAGTGTCACCTTTTGTATGGTTAATAGTAAATCACATTTATCAAAAGGCATTTGACCCAGATAAGGGAGGAGGGTGGACCATGGACCTCAACACACACAATTATGTAATAAAAAAGCTAGTTAATTTACACTCTGAAGTGAGTGATGGGAGTTTAGAGTTAACCTTCTTGATGTTCGCAAACTTTAAGTGCTCTTAAACTGTGTCTAAACAATTTTTGGGGAGTTTTTTGGGGACGTTCCCTGTTTTATGGTATCATGTTCCTGACTAGACCTGTCCCTGGAAATGTCCTTATTTTACGGCGTAAACAGAGAGCCTTCAAAAGCGGGTTACTGTGTCCACCCTATGGGCGAAACTTCTGGTTGATTAGCCGCTATCGGTAACAATGGTAAAAAAGTTTGCACTACAAACCAGTGTGTGTTCATAATTAAGATAATACATTAAAATAATATGGTAAGACCCTCCAATTTGCAATATTAAGAAATTACGGAAAAAAAAACAAGATGTTTTGTACAGCTAAAAATAGCTGGAAGCGGAGACCAGAAACCAGACCCATACAATTTACAAATGGCCGCAGCCGTTTAAGGTGAAATATAGTTTCACCTTAAACGGCTGCGGCCATTTGTAAATGTCCTTATCATTTATTTTAGCTCTTGTACTTTTAATAAAGTCATAGTTTTGTTAGAGAGTTTGCACTTACGTAACGGTTTGGTCAGTTAACTGGATGCACGGCCATATGATACTCGGATGTAAACAACAGCATGGATTACACGGTTAATGAATACGTTGTTCTGCTTATTTATGCTGTCTAAACTATGGAAAAATGTGTGGAAGCTGCTAAATCATATAGAATAAGAATAAGACTTAGTTAGTAAGCAGGTAAGGGCACAATATTTTGACAAACTAAAGTTAATAGTTGGTAAAGATACGTACAAGCAATATTAATTAAGATATTATTTCACCTACCTGACTGGAAATGGTAAGAACAAACATGAATGTTGTCGAGATTCTTGCCCTGGAAATCCTGGTTCAGTTTGGCCAACCACAAACGCCTTTTGCACTCTTCTCCTTGATTTGTTTTAACTTTTGGCAGTCTACAGTACTTTAGATGTTTTTCCCAGTCTGACTGAATAGTAAAGCCCAAAACATGACAATAATAGATAATAATAATAGACCTATACTCTTTTCATCTGTTCATCTGTTTGCTACCGTTTTTTTTTTTTTTTATTAAAGAATGATAATAACAGTAAACCGAACCCACAATAATTCAGAAACTAAGCATAGAAAAATGTACTGTCCCCTTTTCAATTTATGTTTAAGGTATTATAATTTGACCACCAAGAAACAGTTCACATTTTAGAAGTCGTTTGAAACTGCTTTAGAGCGAATTCACCTCAGGAAAAATGTATGAAATTAGTCTGTCTGCATTAAAACAGTTTTTGACATGGGTGCCATACTAAAAATCAGAAGGAAGTGCTGTTATGTTCACCCTTTCACCAAAAACTTCAACATCCATAATGCATTATATCTATCAGTTGGCAGGAAGACCATAAGCGGAAGTAAAAAAAAAAAACGAAAGTTTGATTAGCCAAGTAAGTTCATTTTATTTAAATAGCTCTTTTTACAATCTATGTCGTTTCAAAACGTTTTTACTGAAAACAATGCTCTAAACCGTGCTTTATTTTTCAAGCGTGCTGAAATAAACTCAGAAACTTTTATTATGAAATGACTGTACGCATGG
Organism: Garra rufa; assembly: GCF_049309525.1. NCBI lineage: Eukaryota > Metazoa > Chordata > Actinopteri > Cypriniformes > Cyprinidae > Garra > Garra rufa. Next base: position 13,932,538 of record NC_133376.1, read on the forward strand.
CGCATTTTCCGTTTCTGGTTCTTAGCGTCAGCATTCGCTTCTTTTACAACTTGCAAGTCTCAGAGAAACTGTGTATACACGTAAAGATCGACGACTGTGGAAATCTTAACACTCTGTGAACAAACTACATAATATAACCAGTTGTGGTCTCTATTTGCTCGCCGTGAACCCGTATGTCAGGATGGCCGAGCGGTCTAAGGCGCTACGTTCAGGTCGTAGTCTCCCCTGGAGGCGTGGGTTCGAATCCCACTTCTGACAAGTACACCTTTTATTTAAGTAAATGCAAAGAATCCTGTAACGCAATACTAATGTATCGACCAACACCCTCTAATCCTAAAGATGCTGATGGAAGTGCTACACATTCTACATGATATCTACTCATTTATTACAAGCTGTGTGTTGTAATACTCCAGGAATAGTATGTGTATGTTTCTTGACACACCCAACCATTCAAATTTAAACAAGTTGACCTCTACCCTTATTTTTCTTTTGTCACATCACAAAGAAGCAAGCTTCAAACAATGAGTTCAGATTACAAACAACCATTCAATACCCAGACTAACGTTACAGCCCTTGTTTAACACTGCTTACCTTTCTGTGATGCTCAAAATATTTAGGTACTGTAAACTGTTGGACATTTTTTTTTTTAAAATGAACTCTCCTCAGCTGGAATGATAAATTTATGCTTGTTTCTGCTGCAGGATAAAAATAAAAAATAATTCTGAATTTTCTAGACGTACTGTAAAGTCAGAATTGAAAGATTTTTTTTTTCTCAGAATTGTACGTTTATATCTCATAATTCTGACTTTTTTCCTCAGAATTGCAAGACAAAAGTCTGAATTGTGAGATCAATTTTTTATATCTCATGGTGCAAACAAGCTTCCATGCAAATGTTACTGGAGTAACAGTGTGACAACTAGCCCCAGTCTCCCTTACATAGAGCATATTGTCTAAAAATTCTGTTTTCTGTACATTTGTGTGACTATTTATTGTCTTTATCCTGTTTAGTTCTGCAATGCACAGCATGCGTGCACAAAAAGCTTTCTATTGACATTTTAATGAGTATGTGATCAGTGAACTTTGAACTTTGCGGCTCAAACTTAGGAAGGTTTGTTTGAATTGTGTGGGTGTGGAGGAATCACTCACAGATGGTGCTGATTCTTTCAGCACTTTAATCACTTGTTGAAAAATGTACATGAAATATATCTTCTGTTATCCATAAGTAAATACTATTTAATGGTTTTATTACTGTAAATTCATTCATGCATATATCACACTAACAACTTAGATAACATTGACATATACCTTAAATAATATTTAGTGCTATGTTGTCAGGATTGTGCATACTTTTAAATATGACTGAAGTCCAGTTCATTTAAAACAGTCCAAAACAACTTGATTTAAAAAAATCCAAAACACCTAAACATTTCATGGGGATCCAGATAGCAGAGGGTTAACTGGGAGCTGTAACATGATAGTCAGGGTATTGAATAGTGTTTTGTTATCTGAACTCAGTGTTTGAAGTACATTTTCTGCAAGTGGTGTGACCAACAGTGACAACAGAAAAGAAAGAAAGGAGGAAACTTTGCATGTATGAACATCTTTCTTGGCCTTAGCATGGGCGTGAGCTGAAATGATCTTCTTTATGTCTGTATTATCATCATGACAAGACACTCTTTACTGAACAAGATGAACAACATCTAAGCAGAAAGGGAATCCTGGGTATTAAGATATGTATGGCTTAATATAACATAAATGACATAAATGAAATGATTCCATTGCATAAGTATTCATACCCTTTTCTGGGACAGCTGAAATTTAGTTCAGGAGCATTCATATTGCTTGTAGATGTTACTACACTTCGAGTGAAGTTAAGCTGTGGCAAATTCAACTGAATGGGTATGATTTGGAAAGACAAACATCTTAATAAAAAGGTCTAAAATGCATATCAGAGGAAAAACAAAACCCTGAGTTAAAAAAAAAATGCATGTAGAGCTCAGAGATAGCATTGCCTGAAGCCACACATCTAAAGAGTTCAAAAAGAAAACTGCATTGTTTCTCAGAAGCATGTAGTTTCTGTTACCCTTAATGGAAGAAGTTTGAAACAACCAGGACTCTTCCTAGAGCTGGATTCCTAGCCAAACTGAGCAATTGATGGAGAAGGGCTTTGGCTAGAGTGGTGACCAAGAGCCTCATGGTCACTCTTGTTGAGCTCCATGATCATATATGGAGATATGAGAATCCTACAGAAGGACAAACATCGTTGCAACACTCCACCGATCTGAATTTGCAAAAAAAAAACATCAAAAGAACCCTTAGACTGTGAGAAACAACATTCTCTTGTTTGATTCTCTTGGTCCGATGAACCTCAGTACCAAGCACTGCTTATCACCTGCACAGTACCATCCTAAAAAGTAAAGTGTGGTGGTTTTTCAGTGGCAGGGACTGAGGGACTCGTCAGAGTAGTAGAAAAGCTTAACATAGCAAAATATAGAGATAGTCTTTATGAAAACCAAGTCCAGAGCATTCAGAACCTCACACTGGGTTCACCTTCCAACAGGACAATTCTTTTAACTCTGATTCTGACCCCGACCAAAACAAATGTGAATGTGTTTTTAAAGTACATTGTTTGGTGGGGACGGTATATTGATGATGTCTGCTTGTTTTGGTCGGGGTCAGAATCAGAGTTAAAAGAATTCCATACATTTTTAAATAGTATTAACTCTAACATTAAGCTGTCTTTGGAGTACAGTAGAGTGTATTCATTTTCTTGACCTTACCATTTTTAAAGATGATCTAGGATCTTTACATACATCAGTGTTTAGAAAACCTACAGACAGAAACACTATTTTACATGCTAAAAGTTTCCATCCTAATTGGCTGAAAGACAATGTCCCATATGGACAGTTCCAGAGGGTTAGAAGAATTTGTGATCAAGACAAGGTTTTAGAAATGATGTCAAGATTTGTAGAACGGGGATATAAGAACACGATTCTCCAAAAAGCTTATACTAGAGCTAAGCACACTGATAGAATATCATTACTGAAAAGAAATACAGTAAAACAGACGAAGGACAGACCAGTATTTGTCACTAGGTACAGTACAGAGGGTGAACAAATTAAACAAATCATAAGAAAAAACTGGGGTTTTATTGAGAGTGATGATCTTTTAAGCAAGTTTTTTCCTGATCCACCTTTGGTAAGTTTTAGAAGATGTCCTACTCTACAAGATAAACTGGTCCATAGTTATCTAAAACCAGACTCCAAACAAACATGGTTGAGCACCAGAAAGGGTTGCTATAAATGTCACCACTGTAATCACTGTACTAATGTAAGGCAAACAAAATTTTTCCAGGATATTGTTTCCCAAAAGCAATTTAAGATTAATCACTTTATAAATTGTAAAACTACTTTTGTTGTCTATAGATTAGAGTGTCCAGTGTGCAAAGTGTTTTATGTCGGAAGAACGAAACGACGCTTACAAGACAGACTGGTCGAACACAAATATGCTATTCGCACAGGCAACATTAATTACCCAATGGCAAGACACTTCATGGAACACCATAATAGTAATCCGTCTACGTTACAGGCCTGTGGGATTGACCACATCCCACTGTCTTTGAGAAAATGTGATAGACAGAGGCAGTTGAATCAGAAGGAGACTTTTTGGATATTTAAATTGCAAGCCACTAAATATCCAGGCCTAAATGAAGACCTGGACTTTAGTTTTTTTCTCTGATTTTGTGTCTGGTTGTTGCTATCCTTTTATCTTTACACTAGATTTTGTTTACTTCTACCTGGTTACTGTGTGTGTTTTTTAGTATGTATATGTGATATTCAGTGTGTTTCAGGTATAATGTTTATGTCTCACTGTTTGGTAAGGATGACACCTGTTGGTTGTGATATACAGATACTTGTCACCTGACTAATTTATCTGCAAGGTGGAGCTTCCTGATTGGTGTTTTTAGATGTTAAGTACCTCCCCTTACCTGTGAGAACTGTTTGACTCCCTGATGAAGGCCATGTGCTGAAACGCGTTGGAGTTTTTTAGAAAGGTTTAATGTGACCAAGCCGCTGCAATAAAGGCTTTTTAACTTCTTCCAAATGAGAGTGCCATGGAGTTCCTTTTGCTTTGTTGACTTACTATAGTATGTTTGCTATAACAATTCAATTGTGTGTTATGGTGACATTGCACTTCAGGTGACAAGAAGGACCAGTTCTTGATTAATCACTGCTACTACAATCACAAAGCCTGAGTGCAGGAGGGGCCCATGTGTCGAGTATGACAAACATGCTTTAAGATTTACATAGAGATAGAATTGTTTGCATTGGTCTGTCCTTTTGCTGTCAAAACATGCAAGTCACAGTGAGCAAAGCAATAGGTTTAAAAAAATGATTAAAGGCAAATAAGGCAGCATTTGCATGGACCTCGCAAGTTCTTCCTAACTGAGGCCAGGAAAACAAATCAGAATTTGAACATAAATATGGTTTTAACACTCCTTGAGCATTTTATTGTTAAAGGAAAAGTTAAAAATGTACTCACCCTCAGGCCATCCAAGATGGAGATGAGTTTGTTTCTACAATAGAACATATTTGGAGAAATGTAGTTTTACATCACTTGCTCACCAATGGATCCCCTGCAGTGAATGGGTGCCGTCAGAATGAGAGTCCAAACAGCTGATAAAAACATTACAATAATCCACAAGTAATCTATGCGACTCCAACATGATGATGCTAATGTGCTTGTCCTTGTAATTCACGTTTCAGCTGTTTGTTTCATAATTAATATTGTAAAGTGAAATATGACCATTTGTATTGCTTTCTGAGATGCAAGGTAGTGCACCATGTTCTCTATTGATAATGGCTTCCCTGCTGTTCCAGTGTTTCTGAAAATAAAAAAAATGACAATAACCAGACAGACTACAAATGAAAACTATGTAACTGACTGAAAACCTAGACAACTTCTTAGCTAATGCTTAAACTAAAGGCAATAAAATGCAAGTAAAAGCAAATTTTTGACATGCAGGGCTTGCAGAATATCACTTCTAAAACGTATTTGGCTCTTTTACTTTGAGATTACAGTTGCAGCTACTCCTTGTTTGTTTATGCTGGGTTAGCTAGCAGTCTTTTGAGCGGTTACCCGGGTGAGAGGAGTAACAGACTCCTCAGAGATTGAGAGAAGCCAAGCATGAATGCTTTAACTGCCACACAGATCATAGTAGAGTATTTGGAATGCACATGAGAACTAGCCTGGCGAGCCAGACTTACATCAAGATGTTTAGTCTGGAAACTCTCCATAGACGCGGCTTACTCCGAGGGGCGGGATAAACGGTCGTCTCTCAAAATCCCTATGCACGCAATAGGATAGCGCTTCAACCAATCAGAGCAACGAAGAAGGTGACGTAGTTGGTATAATTGGTATATTAAGCTTTTTCCGTATCCAGTCGGCAAAACTCCAAACACATCTTCCTTTTTTAAAAATGACTTAAGTGCCGTTCTTTGCTCGTTTCTTAAAGAAAAACTTAACTCCAAGTCCTCCAGAGTCGCGGCCAAAGCCGATTCGAAAGACCGCTGTTCGACAGCTGCAGCCGCCATTCTTTGTTTTTCAAGTGGCAGCCGTCGCAACTCTGTCGTCATATGTTAAGCCCGCCCCGCCTACTCTATACGCGTTGTGATTGGCCTGACCCAATTTGGGTTTTTGCAGCTAGAAGGTCTATTGAGAGTGTCTAGACCCACCTGGCTGCAAAATAATTTTTGCTGCCGCTAGGGTGCGTCTAGATTTCTAGGCTACATGAGAACATATATATAAACATATATGGTGCAATTTGTGCTTGAAAGCCTTAGGAAATGTTTAGCAGTTTATTTCCCCCAATGTACAATCATCATCAATTATCATTAGTGGTCAGACATGCATTTAATGGATTCTTAATTTGTAAAATAGTACTCTAATGCTAAATATGTGTTTATTTGTCACCTGTCTTCCTCTTTCTTTTGCTGTTCCATTTTGCTTCTGTGTCTGTCTATGTTGTTAAACAGCTTTTTGGCCTTCTAAACTGGAAGAGGGAGACTTGGCTCTGTTCCAGACCAATGCAATTCAACTTGGCATGCAAACTAGGTGAGTATGACAATAAACCACCTCACTTGACCTGTCTTGACCACCTCACAGAGAACTGTCTTTGATTTCCTATCTAATTTTAAAAAAATGTGAAAAAAATAAATACAATCTGCAATATATTATACCCTATGAAAGCCTACTTCTGCCACAGAAAATAAAATAAAGGTAATTGGTACTTTTTATCTCACAATTTGGACTATTTTCCTCATAATTCTTGAAAAAAAAAACGTAAGAATTTCGAGATGTAAACCTTAGAATCACAAAATATATACTTGCAAAATATACTTGGAGATTCTGAGAAAAAAGGGCTCCTCACAATTCTGAAATGCCACTCACAAATATTTGGACACCTGTTAATTTGGAAGAAAAAAAGCAATTGCTACTTTTTATCTCATAATTTGGACTATTTTTCTCACAATTCTGAGAAAAAAAAAAAAAAAGTAAGAATTCCCTCATAATTTTGAGTTTAAATCTTACAAAAGTATGGATGCTTGTTACTTTGGTAGGAAAAAAAAAAGGTAATTGCTACTTTTTATCTCACAGTTTGGACTATTTTCCTCACAGTTCTGGGGAAAAAGAAGTTACAATTTTAAGAAAAAAGGTCTGAATTCCAAGAATTCCTTTTACTTTGGAAGAATATATGGACACCTGTTACTTTGGAAGAAATTATAATGAAAACAAAAAGTAATTGCTACTTTTTATCTCAAAATTTGGACTATTTTTCTCACAATTCTGGAAAAACAAAATTAAAAAGTAAGAATTCCCTCATAATTCTGAGTTTAAATCTCACAAATGTATGGATGCTTGTTACTTTGGCAGAAAAAAAAGGTAATTGCTACTTTTTATCTCACAGTTTGGACTATTTTCCTCACAGTTCTTGAAAAAAAAAAACGTAAGAATTTCGAGATGTAAACCTTAGAATCACAAAATATATACTTGCAAAATATACTGGGAGATTCTGAGAAAAAAGGGCTCCTCACAATTCTGAAATGCCACTCACAAATATTTGCACACCTGTTAATTTGGAAGAAAAAAGGGCAATTGCTACTTTTTATCTCATAATTTGGACTATTTTTCTCAAATTCTGGAAAAAAAAAAAAAAAAAAGTAAGAATTCCCTCATAATTCTGAGTTTAAATCTCACAAATGTATGGATGCTTGTTACTTTGGTAAGGAAAAAAAAAGGTAATTGCTACTTTTTATCTCACAGTTTGGACTATTTTCCTCACAGTTTTGGAAAAAAAAAGTTACAATTTTAAGAAATAAGGTCTGAATTCCAAGAATTCCTTTTACTTTGGAAGAATATATGGACACCTGTTACTTTGGAAGAAATTATAATGAAAACAAAAAGTAATTGCTACTTTTTATCTCACAATTTGGACTATTTTTCTCACAATTCTGGAAAAAAGTAAGAATTTTAAGAAAAAAGGTCTGAATTCCAAGAATTTCTTTTACTTCGGAAGAATATATGGACATCTGTTACTTTGGAACAAACAGAATATGGTAATTCCTACTTTTTATCTCACAATTTGGAACACTTTTCTCACAATTCTGGAAAAAAAGTAAGAATTTTGAGGGGGAAAAAAGGGAATTTCAGGAATTCCAGAATTCTGACTTCTTTTCTCAGAATTCTGAGTTTACATCTCGCAAATATATGGATGCCTGTTACTTTGGAAGAAATATAAAATATATAGGCTACAGACAAAAAACAGTAATTGCTACATTTTATCTCACAATTTAAACTATTATTCTCACAATTCAATAAATAAGTAGGAATTTCAAGATGTAAAACTTAGAATTGTTAGATATAAACCTGCAAGATAAACCGCAAGGGACTTCATAGGACCTAAACTAAAAATATCAAACAAAATGTTATGGTAAATATTAAACTTTTTATTGCACTTCTCTAATCAAATATTAAATGAGTTCATTCTCAACTATAAAATGCTGTTGCATAACCACTGTTTTCTTTGGCTCACGACTTTATACTTTACCTCACTTCAGAATCAGGAAAAGATAATATCTCCGGGAACTGCATGAAGACCTTGCCCCCTATTAAAACATCCTGAGGATGGTTTCAGCTCATAGGTAAATTTAAAAGGTTCAATCTAAGATCATAAGTGCGTGCAAACCAAAACGTATGCACACATTTTCACTAATGCACTTTGTTCCAGCACAGTCACATTTAGTGGTACCACTGATGTCTATTTTCATCTGCAATAATTCTGGACTCACTTCACATCTTGAAGAGTTACATGAATCAACTTGAAGGCCTGTTTACAGACATCATCATTTGACATATGACACTATTTCCACACTGTATGTACATGTCTAGTTTGGGTGTTTCCTATAGTTTTCCATTATAGGCTGTGAAACAGATGTATAATGGTGATTTTGCACTTTTACAGAGCCACAATAAGAGCTGAACAGGACGAACCAGTTCTTATGAAACAACTGCAAAAACCAAACAACTGATTGGCAAAAGGACATGTGCAGACAAACATGAATTGTCAGACTTAACAGATATGCACATACACAGCTTAACAGTTTTGGCTGCATGTTAGTCCCTCTATAAACTAGTTAATCAAATATTACTCAAGGAGTCTTTTTCTATCAGAGTTATGAATGACTTTTTCACTTTCACTCTCAGCACTTCCTTAATAACCAACAAATGACTTTCAAGAATGTGCGTGTATTGCATCACAACCTTCAGGCAAATAAATTACATTTGGAATGACATCAATATATGAAGAAGTTTCTCTTTTGAGTAAACATTACATAATACAGAATACTGCAAGCACATGTTTACTTTTTTCCTTGCAAATATATATACTAAACTAAACTCTGTAGACTGTACAGCCAAACCCTAGTTTGTTTACATCTGGTTAGTTACAGTAATCTCCAGTGCAAAAAGCTGTTACCCAAGTGGATTAAGTAACAAGCTCCTCTGGGATAAACAAAAAGATGCACTGCAATACAAGCAATAAAACAAGATATCTTTCTCACACACTCCTCTCCTCTCTCACATCTGTCTGTCTGTGTGTGCGTGCGTGCGTGCGCGCGTGTGTGTGTGTGTGTGTGTGTGTGTGTGTGTGTGTGTGTGCACCTGGTATTCATCACGTTATGGGTACCAAATGTCCCCACAAGGATAGTAATACCAGTAAAATTTGACCTTGTGGGGACATTTCTTAGGTCCCCATGAGGAAACAGGCTTATAAATCATGCACAATGAGTTTTTTTGAGGAAGTAAAAGTGTGCACAATCTCCTGTGAGGGCTAGGTTTAGGTGTAGGGTAGGTGTAGGGCCATAGAAAGTACGGTTTGTACAGTATGAAAACCATTACGCCTATGGAATGTCCCCATAAAACATGTAAACCCAACATGTGTGTGTGTGTGTGTGTGTGTGTGTGTGTGTGTGTGTGTGTGTGTGTGTGTGTGTGCGTGCGTGCGTGTGTGTTAAACAGTTGTTTGGCAAGCTGTCCAAAATGAAAGACTATGTGCCAGATCAATGCAATAAAAAATACTTGGCAAACTAGGCGAGTATGACATAAAAACATCCTTATCTGACCCCAACTGAGTTGGTTTTCCTTTTCTCATTTCTCTTCTTTTTTCATTTGCTAAATAAAAAGACATGCAAAACTGATCATATTAAACCAGATTCTATCTCAAACCAGAGGAAAATGTGAGTAGCCACAGTGTTAGAGTGTTGCAGGTGGCTACCAAATGGTTTGTTGCAATCTAATCCATTTGTTATGTTGCCTAATAATGTTGAGCTGTTTCTTCTACTTTTTTAAAATCAAGTTCATGTAATGAGATATTAGTTGATTTGTCTGACTCAAACATTTCGTTATGTTTGCTAAAACGACAACCTTGATATTACAAGATTTACTGTTGACGTCAAAAGTTTACATACACCTTACAGAATCTGCAAAAATTTTAATGTTAATCATTTTGCCAACATAAGACGGATCATACAAAATGCATGTTATGATTTATTTAGTACTGACCTGAATAAGATGTCACATAAATGATGTTTACATATAGTCCACAGGGGAATATAATCTTTTAGGACCCACAAATTCTTTGGTTTTCCAGCGTTTTTGTGTATTTGAACCTTTTCCATCAATGACTGTATGGTTTTGAGATCTTTTCTCACTGAGGACAACTGAGGGACTCTTATGTAACTATTACAGAAGATTCAAAAGCTCATTGACGAATTTGAAGATCCGGGTAAATGTAAGTTTACACCCCTGGTTCTTATGCTGCCTTCATGTGCTATCGTAATTATGGTAAATACCAAAATCCGACATCGAAATTGCACATGAACACCCACTCACGTTGTAATTTCCACTGGAAAGCCCGAAATTTTTTATGATACCCGAGTTGCCGAGATGGGATAAACTTTGACCTTTCAACATGGCGGACTGCAACGAAACTATACTGAATGGTAAGCATTGCATGATGTTAAAAGTAAAAAAAACTTATATAGGCTATATAAAATATATATATATATATATATATATATATATATATATAGTGAAAAACAATATTAACCTTCTAGTTGTAAAAAGAGCCTCATATAAGTTTCCGCTCGCGGCCATCTTGCCAGTCAAGAGGTGTCGATCTCCGAATGCGAATGAATGGACTCCATAGGACGAAATATTAAAACTTATATGAGGCTCTTTTTACAACTAGAAGGTTAATATTGTTTTTCACTTGCGACAAAACAACGAATTAGCCGTGCATTTATATGGAAATATGCTTTAGTAGCTATCCATCCTCGCATTCGAAGATTGACACCTCTTGACTGGCAAGACGGCCGCGAGCGGAAACTCAAACAGTGTAAGTGAGTTGTTCAAAACCTTTCTTTTTAGTAAACTCTGTGTACACAAACAATGTTTTCCATGCTCGAGTTCATGTGTAGAGACCCAGGCGATACTTCGAGCAAAGTTTCATAGTGTGTCGAGTCTTCTTTGTGCTGTAGAAATATCGATTTTGATGCGCTCAAAGTTATGCCCCTAGTACTCCCATTCACCGGCCATTGACCACAAAACGAAATCACGGTCAATCTCAAAAACTGCTCGTTTGTTGTTTATGCTTTTAGATATAAGTTTGTCTCGTTTTCAGTAAAAAAAAAAAAAAAAAAAACAGCCCAGGTTGCATTTTGGCAATAGTTATCCTTTAAGAATCAAGTGTATGTATTATTCAGGTCAGTACTACATAAAAAATAGCATTAATGTTGTATGATCCCTCTTATTTTGCTAAAATAATTAACATTTTGCAGATTCTGCCAGGTGTGTAAATTTTTGACCTCGACTATACAAATAATATCCACAGCACACACAGATTATAAACAAACTTTCATTTTGAACGCGATTTATAGCGATTAATGATTTGACAGCACTAATTTTAAACAGTTTCAGCCAACAACACCTGTTAGTCCATCAAAAGGTTTCTACAGACATTTCTAAACGCCTGCGATTCTTTAAACAGTATCAAAACAGCATCTTTTTAAAACGGAATGTAGGCCTATTATAACAGAACAAATGACCCACTGGCAATCAGTCATTCGTTTTTATTAAGAGTTGTCATCGTGAACGCAGTTGTAGTTGGAGCTATGGGCTTTGCGTGCTAAGAGGGCAAGTGCATGACTCATCAAAAAAACTTAGAGGCTTATAAAAGGGGCGTCGCACGAACTCCTGTTTCACTGCATTTCAGGAGCAGCTCACGCACTGTCTGGAACACAGCCTTCACTACCCACTCTCTATTCTACACGAGTAAGTATGGTTGTCTAAAGCTGATGCGTTTTAAGTACGTGTGATCATGCATTAGATCTATTATGTCGGATGTATTGCTTGCAAATAATTGTATTGCGCTGATATAATAAATGATTCACAGCGTCGTTGCACTCATCAGTGAGTCTTCAGATATTCACAGAGCTTAAGCTTGTGTTACATAATGTGCAGCTATTTAAATACATCTGCTCGAGTCCATTCAATGCATGCATGACTAAACTTAACTGACTGACGTAAATTTTAAAACTGCGACATGTTATTGTCATTTCTAACGATTTTTGACTGTGCATGAATGGAAGTATGTTATGTAATGGAAAATACTCGTGCATTCAGAAAAAGACATGGGCGTGGATGAAGAAATTTGCTAATAGTCAACAAAGTATGTTGCTAGCGTGCAAATCTGCTTTAAAAATCGCTGCAATACATTCCCACTGATTACTTCCTTTTAGGCTGCTTTTATGTTCATGTGTGTTTGCAGTTCCTCTCTTAACTGGTTTCCTGTTTTACTCTCTTTTTGCAGTGGCTCCCTACACACTCACATACTTTCCGGTCAAAGGTTTGTATGAAAGGCTGATTCTGTAAACTTGTTGTCACATGATGCGTGTTTAACCCCTCAGAAAAGTCTGGAAAAGTTTTTGTGAGCTGTAACTTAGCGGTTCAGTTGAGGCGGTATTATGCAGTGGAGCCGCAAACGAAAGAAGTACAAGTTGCATGAAATCCGAACCACATGCAACTTTATCGAGATTAGAAATTTTATTTGTGACCTTGGACCACAAAACCAGTTAGTAGCACTGGTATATTTGTAGCAATAGACAAAATACATTATGACCTGTATGGGTCAAAATTATCGATTTTATTTTTATTATTTTTTTTATTATTTTTGTAAAGGTCCTACCGTAAATATATTAAAACTTCATTTTTTTTTATTAGTAATATGTATTACTAAGAACTTAATTTGTACGACTTTAAAGGCAATTTTCTTAATGTTTTGAATGTATGCACCCTCAGATTCCAGATTTTCAAATAGTTGTAGGTATCTCGGCCAAATATTGTCATATCCAAACCAGGGGCGGAGCCAGACGATGTAAACATTCGGGGCTTAGCCCGAACCTAGGGGGGTCCGGGGGCATGCTCCCCCGTGTAGATTTTTTTTCCCAATTACGTCAGCTAAATGCACTATTTTTCAGGCTGTTTGAGATAATAGAATGCCTAAAAATCTATACAATTTCTGGGAAAATGATGATAGTTAGGATACTCAATAAAAAAACAAAAACAAAAAAAAAATTCACCCAGTAGAGCCTACAAGAGGAAATGAAACAAAGTTGAAGTTATTTTAAAAAAGTAATAAAAACTGAGTGAGTGTTTTAGCGCAATTTTCTCACGTCATGGGATCACAACCAGGGTTCGAAATTAACTTTTTTGATCACCAGCCAAAGTGGCTGGTAACTTTCTGAAGTTACCAACCAATCAGAATTTCCATTAGACAAATTTTTACGTGGTGAAAATTAGGGGTGCAACGGTTTAAAAAAATTAAAAGTAAAGAAATACGAATAATCTATCTAACTAGAAGCAACAGCACAAATAAATACAATAGAGTAAAGATGCAATAAAATAAACTGATTTTTCAGGGGGTTTTTTTTAAGTATGTCTAACATTAGTTTTTAGGTGAAGGCCCCCCTATGTCTGACATTTCCTCTAAAGCTGTTTATTTTTAAACTTTTTTATTAACCAAAACATTTGTTTTGCCTTTTTATTCTTCTAATGCATGTTATGAAAACCTCAAACAAACAAACTTTAAATTAAAACTATACTTTTGAATTTAAAAGAAAACCCTCTGCTCAGTTCTAACTTTTTAACATATATACAGATTTAAATCTCCTGAATTCTTTAATTCAGAGATTCTTTACAACTTCAGAGTATTTTTTAAGCATTTAAGCATTCATTATAAAACACTCACAGGACAATCATTTTGACAACTACGAAAATACTTTAAAATTTCACGCAAAAGTACTATGGATCAGAGCCCCGAAAGCATGAATAGTTTGTGAATCAATAGCGGACTTATGTTTCATGCAGCCAAGAGATGAAGTAGACACCTGTTTTCCCGCGGGGGTATAGGCTACTTTTATGCAGGTTTTTGCGGGCGTGAGTGGGGCAAAACATAAATGTCGCAGGCGGGAGCAAGACGAAATAACATTTCTGCGGGAGTTATATTTGCGTGCGTTCTGAGGCGCGAGTTTGCGCGCTTCGGATGAGCGCACACACAGATCTTCTCACTTCTCACTGTGCGCGCGGGTTTGCGTCTTATGGCTCTTAAATGTTGAAACTGGCAAAGCTTAAATGAGTTTAGTTTAAATCCAGATAGCAATGTGTGCACCTATCACCTGCACACGAGCGCTATCAGCACCCGGGAGACGACGGAATAATGACTGCTCATATTACAGCATGCGGCACTCGCACTAATTACGCTAAAAACCTAAAAGATTCGGGGCTTTTGACAAAACATTCGGGGCTTAAGCCCAATTAGCCACCCCCCCGCTCCGCCCCTGATCCAAACAAACTATCAATGAAAAGCTTATTTATTAAACTTTCAGATGATGTATTTCTTTCATTTAAAAAAAAACAAAACTGCCCCTTATGACTGGTTTTGTGGTCCAGGATCACATTTGCATAATTTATAATAGCTTTCATGTATTTTAAAACGTTTTGCTAACGTCCCTTTTAAATAATTTTAGAATCCTTTCAGAATGTTCATTGAACATTTAAAACATCCGGTTTTTAAAGGTTTTAAAAAACAAACGTTATCAACCTTATTTTCGCTGAAAATATATAAAGTCTGGCTTCCGGTCTCATCCGCCTCCAGCTATTTTTAGCTGTACAAACATCTCGTTTTGCTGTTTGATATTGCAAATTAGTGTGTCTTAACGTGTTATTTTAATGTATTATCTTAATTATAAACACAATGGTTTGTAGTGCAAACAGTTTTACCGTTTACTAGACGTTGTTATTCTTCTCATTTTCTCCCGATAGCGGCTAATGAACCGGAAGTCTCGTCCATAGGCTTATTTCGCGTTGAAGAGTAAGGTCAGGGTTGCCAGGTTTTCATAACAAAGCCCACCTAATTGCTATTAACTGTATTAAAGTAGCCCAATTCCGCGGGAAAACCGTGGACTTGGCAACACTTAATGTGGATAGGAACATTACATTTGAATGTTTTTTGAACATTCTGAAACAAGTAATAACATTTAAAAAATGTTGGATGAACGTCGAACGTGAAGTATGTTTTTTGTTTTGTGAATGTTATAAAAGACCAGATAACTTTGAACTTTGTTCTAGTAATGTTTCTGGAAGAACGTTTGTTCATAACTTTGAGAGAACCTTTCCAAAACATTAACCAACGTTTTGAGAACGCTTCTTGTTTGCTCTTTTAGTATTTACAATATATCTAACTATCATGCCTGTTACTTTAGTTAAACGATGCACAGTGCCATCTGTGTTCAGAGAAAGAAAAGTTAAATATTCTTCGCTCCACTGCTAATCTTTGGCAGCCTGCCTGTTTTCTCAAGCCTGCCAGCTCTTGGTTGTCCAATCAAAATGTGACATTTGTATGAAGGCATTTGCCCTAGATTGGGAGGAATGGCAGCAAGCCTCAGGCCCTTAGCCCACACACACTGTGGGGGAAAAAATCCTTTGTTGCTTGTAACTTGAGTGTTTGCAGACTAGAGTGTTATTGTGTTTAAGGCATGTGAAAGCAAACTTAAGAGGATTGTAGAATGCTGTTGAGTCTGTCATGTGCATCTCTCAGGCAGATGTGGTGCCTTGAAGATGATCCTGGCAGACAATGGCCAGCAACTGAAGGAGAATCTGGTGTCCATAGAGGATTGGATGAAGGGTGATAAGAAAGGCAGCTGTGTGAGTTATAGAATTACTGTGTAATTTTTTAAAAATGTAATTAATCAATGCATGGTTTAACGTAGGTTAAACTTGCCTGACATGCTTCTCGGTTTGTTTTAGCTCTTTGGACAATTGCCTAAATTTGAAGATGGTGACCTGGTCCTGTATCAGTCCAATGCCATTTTGAGGCATGTGGGTCGCAAGCATGGTAAGAATCACTATTTTGATATTTACATATCACTATTCAATGCATTAGAATAAAATCAACCATACTTGCGTTTGTTTTTTATAATGACCACCTGAATTATGAAATCAGTCCCACTGTTGGAGTTTTTATGCTGAAATACAATATTTATGTAGCCTGCATTTATTTGATCCAAAATGCAGCAAAAGCAGAAATATTGCAAAATATTTTTAGTATTTTTTAAATACTAAATTTTCTGTTTGAATACATTTTAAAAAGTAATTTATTCCTGTGATCAAAGCAAAATTTTCCACATCATTACTGCAGTCTTTAGTGTCACATGATCCTACAGAAATAACTCTAATATGCTGGTTTACAGTTCGAGAATCATTTATTATTATCAATATTTTAAAACTGTTCAGTAATTTTTCAAGGTCAACATTTATTATTTACAAATTATCTAAAATATAGCTTTTGTAACATTATCAGGGGTGATAGCGTTCCGGCACCACGCCGGATTTCCGGCGTACTGTGGCTGCGGGAAAAAAAAAAATCAGGTTCGCGGATATTGATCTGTCATTTCTCTGAGATGTGCAGGTCAGAGAGCAGCTTGACGCTCAACGACTCAAACAAGTCACATTCTAGCCGATGAGCCAATCAGAAGTAGGGAAGGGGCGGGCCTTGTGTCTTTGTCAAATAGATTGATACAGGTTAAGGCAATGCTTCATGCGCGAAGGTGTTTTTAGCTCCCATACTGTACAATTGCCTCCTACTGGCAACTCAAACCGTAAGTCATGGCTATGTTTATGAAGCAAGGGGAAGACATTAAGGATTTCGATAAAGGCATATTTACAGGGCTCGCAAAATCGCTAGCCCGACGTCCCGGAGCTATTGGGTTTTCCAGTCGGGCTACCAACATTATTTGACCGGCTCCCCGACGGGCTATCCTGAAGTAGAGGGCTCATGGGGTCCTTAAAACTCCTCAATTTAGTTGTATCAAATTTAAGGCCATAAAAAGTGGTAAATATTTTAAATAGTAAAAGAAGAGGATTAATTATTTTAAGAGGTCTTACAGTTGGGGACGGAAAGACGAGAATCGCGATAGAGCTGGATTAAACTTTAAGAGGCAACGATTTCATTGAATAAATATGCTCACTGCACTTTCAAAGTCAAAACTGTTGTCTTTATATGAATGTATCTGAAGGGAAGCGACTGTCCTCAGAAACGTGTCGTTGGCATTTTCATTTCATGACTGATAAAACAGCGTTAATGCTGCTTTGCTTTCAGCCATTCTTAGGGAAACCGTAATATTTCAGCGCTCCTAAAGCGCCCCCTCGTGACATAGAATTAATTTGCACGTCCAAATTTTTAGCTGTTTTTGGTCAGATTATTGCAAATCTCGACCAATGTTTTTTATGCAAACACAGAGTTGTAAATGTGAAAAGTTAATGTGCTTTCTAAAAATCTAAACAATTAGGACATTGTTTTACAGTCATTCTTGAGACATGGGACAAAACATGTCCACCAAATATAACTGATATTAGTTTTAAAAATAAAACATATTTTCAATTGTAAATGCTATGGGGATTAATAATAGAATGTATTTAACACAATTACCCCCTTCAATATCATTTGCTCATTATTATGTGAAATCTATGACACTTATTGTCTTCTCACTACATCTAAAACTGTGTGTCCACAGAGAAGGGTTTATTCATTCATATGCTATAAAATGGATTAAAAAAAATTTTAATGATGAAAAAGACCTTGTTTTATCAAAGGCAACACTTAATAATATCTCATATTAAAGCAAGGTTGTTTTTCAGTCAGACATTTGTGTTTAATAAGGTTTTGAAGGTGTGTCCTAACTTTTTGTCAACACCGTCAGACATTACTTAAAATGTAATAAAATCAGGGAATATCAGGGGCTATCACTCTAAAAGGACCCCCTTGCCACAGTCCTCTTCTGCAGAGTACATCAATGTCACACAGGCTCTGCTAAGTTTTATAGTTTTAGAATATTTTAATTCTAATGTTAATATTTCGTGTGTCACAACTATGATATGTCAACACCAAACATCCAATTTCTGAGAAAATTATTTGAAATCTTTAAACCATTTTATTCTCCTGAAGCAGGTTCCATTAGCCTCTAGCATCAACAGAAAAAAAACTAAATGTCTACTACATGAACTCCATTTGTTTTGTGAAAGAAATGGCAAATTTGTCAACACCGTCAGATGTCACCACCGTAAGATTTTGTGTTCCAATAATATATCAAAATACTTAAATGTGACTCTTGAATAGAAGCTTTATAAACAATAACATACTCACTGTTTGTTGTGGTTGTTTTAATACAGTAATTAATTGATTCAAGGTTTTTGATAGTTAAAATGACTACAAATTCAGGTTTTGGTCAACACCGTCAGATGTGTCAACTCCGTCAGTTCTGTCACCTCCGTCAGATGAATAGTTTGATGATATTTCATTATGATATTTTATATTTGTTGTGGAATTGTTGGTCACATGTGAAAGTGTAATCTCTACTAACATGAGAATGTGTTTTGAAATGTTAAAAACATCTAATAAGCTGTTAAAGATAAAGTTGAAATTATATTACACATTCCAAGTTAAAAAACACATTTTTTTTAAAAAAAGAGAAAAGTTGGGAGGTTGTATCAAAGCATAGCTCAGTAGCTTAGTACATATAAGATACATAAATGTCGTTTTTTTTGTCTGAGTACAAAGTTTTATTTTTTTAAATTTTGCACCCTGTTTTGTCCCACCTCTCAAGAATGACTGTTTAAATAAATGTTATGCATTATATACTTTATTTATTCATTTTAATGGGATAAAGGCTGAAATGCCAATCTATAAGCTTTTTTTGTAAAAAAAACCTTTATCTGACTGAACTGAACCAACAAGTTATGTGTTAAAAGTGCGTCGCATACATAGTACCTCCACCCCACTCACCTCGGGGGGCAAGGGAAAAAAAAGTTCAGGCTCAGGAATTTTTTCCACTATCAGGCCTGCATTATACACCTATACCATTCAAAGGCTTGGAGTATAGTATAGAAAATAATAAGAAATTACTACTTTTATTTAGCAAAGGATGCTTTAAATTGATAAGTGATGATATAGACATTTATAATATTACAAAAGGTTTCTATTTCAGATAAATGCTATTCTAAACTTTATATTCATCAAAGAAACTTAAAAAAAATATGCTCTGCTGTTTTCAACAACAACAATAATAATAATAATAATAAATGTTGCGCAGCAAATCAGAATATTAGAATGATTTGTGACGGATCTTGTGTCAGGAGTAATAATGATATATATATATGTAATAATGATATATATATATATATATATATATATATAGAGAGAGAGAGAAAATAATTATTTTTAAATGGTAAAAATATTTTAGAATTGGACTGTTTTTGCTGTATTTTGGATCAAAGAAATGCGGGCTTGATGAGCAGAAGAGACCTGTTTAAAAACATAAAAAATCTTACTGTTTGACTGGTAGTGTATACAGAACTGTCATATTTTTATTTTATTTTTTTCACATTTAGATGCATATGGAAAAAGCGTCTGTGAGGCATCTCTTATTGACATGATGAACGATGCAGTTGAAGATCTTCGCCTAAAATACATCAAATTGATCTACCAGGAATTTGTAAGTACTACTGTGACTAAGTCTAGTCTGATAAGTCATGTTTTACTAAGTTTAAATCATTTTATATAAATGAATTCCTGTTTTGTTTTTTTTTGTTTTGTTTTTTCATTTAATTTATTTATTTTTATTAATTTGATAAATAACATTTATACACTTTTTTTTTTTTTTTTTTTCTTTTCTTTTTTTTTTTTGATTTATTATTTAATGTAATAGTAAAATGTGCATCAAATATTCAGACACTGGAAAAAAAAAATCTATTTTTATTGTGTCTCCATCTGTAGGAGACTGGCAAGGAGGCGTACTGCAAAGATCTGCCCAACCACCTCAAACCGTTTGAATGTATTCTGTCCAAAAGCAAATCTGGATTCCTAGTTGGTGATCAGGTGAGAAATCCAGCAGAAACAACAGAATGGATGCAGTTTAGCACATGCTTAATTCTGACTGCCGCATATATTTGAAATCTCCTCACAGATCTCATTTGCGGACTACAACCTGTTTGACCTTCTGCTGAATCATAAAGTCCTTTGCTCTTCCTGTCTGGACTCCTTCCCTGCTCTCAAGAGCTTTGTGGATAAGATTGCTGCCCGTCCCAAAATCAAAGCCCTCCTGGAGTGTGAAAACTTCAAGAAGCTTCCCATCAATGGCAATGGCAAGCAGTAATCCAGCTGAACGTTTTCAAACAATAGCACTTGCTGTTAAAAGGCCTTAACTGGTGCTCTGTGATTAGCAAAAGAAAATCCCATGTCTTTGTATGATTATCTTTTGTATGTGTAACTGTTTTTGATAGTTTTTACTAACGGAAGTCCATGTATCAGTTATTCTAAATAAAAATAAATAAATAATAAAAAAATTTAAAAATCCAGAATGGTTTCAGTGCAGCTTGAAGAACAACGGTGTCATTATAAATTGCAATAAAAAAAGTTTTCAAAAATAATTCAATTTTTAAATCTGTGCTTGCCTTTAGTTACATTTGAATGGTTAAAATAAACATACAAATTTATTAAGCTTACAAATAAAAAATATTTAAATAAAGTGTACCAGTGAAGATCATTTGTTAGTCTGAGCCTTGTAAGTAAATTAAGTTTAAATAAACTTAAAATACAATTTAAAAACGTATACATATATACACAGTGGGTACAGGAAGTATTCAGACCCCCTTAAATGTTTCACTCTTTGTTATATTGCAGCCATTTGCTGAAATCATTTAAGTTAAATTTTTTTTTTCCTCATTAATGTACACGCAGCACTCCAAAAATTAGTAGAAATACAGATATGTAGATATATAAAATATAATTGAATAAATATAAAGTGGACCAGTGATGAGCATTTGTTAATCCGAGTCTCATAAGTAATTAATTACAAAATGTAAATATTTTATAAATTCCTGTTGATTTTTTTTCTTTTCTTTTATTATTATTATTTATATAAAAAATATTTAAAGTGAACTATTGCAATGTATACAATATAATTAATAAAAATGATATATATGCTAATTTATAATTTTTTTATTAATATAATGTAATGAAAATGTAAATGTAAATGTGTATATACTTTTATATAGATAAAAAGAATATATAAAAATAATAGAAAAAACTCAACAGTAATGAATTTAAATATAAAATATGCTTAAAAAATAAAATAAATAAATAAATATATATATACATAAACACACAAAATGTATAAAAAATATAATTATGTTATATAGCAATTATTAATCTTAATCTGTTGAGTAATTAATTACTAAATTTAAATCATTTTTAACATATAAATTCATTCCTGTTCGCTTTTTTCTTATATTCATAAATTTTCCTACTTTGTTCAGGAATAATTTGAATTATAAATTATTTAAGCTAATATATATACATAAACACACACCCACACACACCCACACAAAATATATATAAAAATATATAAATTGTATTATATAAGAATTATAATGTTTCTATATAAAATAAAATAATAGATAAAATTAATAATAAAAAAGGAATAAAATAATAATAAAGAAATAACACAAAAAGAAAAACAAATTATATATATATATATATATATATATATATATATATAGTTAAACTAATATATGTACTTACAACATGTACACACGTATATGTGAGTAATATAAGATTATATATTGGATTATATTAGATTATCTAAAATATAAATTCTATTATATAAGAATTATAATGTTTCTATATCAAATAAAATAATAGGGAAAATTAATAAGAATAAAAAAATAAAGAAATAATAAAAAATAAAAAAAAATTTGTAAAATGTAAATGTACAATATTAGATTTACAAATTTCTTTCATTTCTTCATTTCACCATGTTTTCCATGCCTATATTAATATTAGATTCAAAATGAATGATTTTCTTTTGTTTTCGCCATTTTTCCCTATATTTCTACATTTCACCGTGTTTTCCGTGCCACAATGCCTGTCCTGTTTTTGTCCCGCTAGACCGACAGACTTTTATTTTGAAACCGCTTTAGATCACGCGTGTGTCTGCCTTCACGCATCTGTCTGTCAGCTCCCACAGCCATCTGCACAGTTAGCCAGGTGCAGTTTCTATAATGTCTTCTGTTGAAGAAATTTCCAACTCCATGGCGGAGAATTTGGAGGAGGATGGAGTAGAAGAGGAGAACTCTGTAGAAGACACGGAGATGGAATATGAGGAGGCTGTTAGAGGAGGTTATATCTTCTACAGGTGTGTTTAGCAGCTAGCTTAGCACGATAACTGTCAATGAGAATGTGTGCGGCTAATCGGCATAAGATATTTATTCATTTTCCTCTTTACTATATGGGACACCAGCTTCTAATAACGTTTTATATCACAGCTGGCTCGTACATACAAGGACAACTAGTTTGTTTCTGAGTGATTCACATAAACTGAATCAGAAGCGTGTAGAAGATCTGAATTAAAAATGCCTTGAAATAAGTTTTAGTTAATAGTGTAATCCTTAGTTAACACTCTATAATCATCACAGATGTTTTTGATGTTAGCTCTCTGAGTAAATCACGTGAGCGGAATCAATACGCCAGAATGATTCATTTGAACTGAATCATTTTGAACAGGATGTAAATAATCAGTGTAATCCCAAGCAGAGCTAATTGAGTCATTTTGATCCAAATAACACAACACAAGATTAGATTCTTATGGCAGGTAGAATTTTCTGAGAGATTTACATCTGAATTAAAAAGTAATCCTGAGCTAAACGAGTTTTAAAATCCTAATTAGGACTGTAAAAGTCTGTTTAATCCTAGGTAAACCATAAAGTAGCCATTTTTTGAGGGAAATTTCTATTCCTTGATTCAATGACTCATTCATTCTAGATGAGTGAGTGAGTCACATAAGATGAATCCAGAAAACTGAGCCTAAAGATACAGTTATAGATGCTGTCACCAATTTTCTGTTTGATTCACTTTAACTGAATAAAACTACCAAAAGTCTTTGAAAATTAAGAGATGAACCTTTTTCTTTATTGGTTCATTCTGTTGACTCTGTGGTTAAATGCTTTTTGTTTTAGGGACCGAAAAGAATGGGCTGATCTCGAACCCGTTCCTCAAGATGATGGACCAAACCCTGTCGTAAAAATTGCTTATTCAGAGAAATGTAAGTGTCTGTTAATCAATGAAGCTTGAGCCAACGGCAGTTCGTTTTAGTATCACACATTATCATTGTCTCAGGCCATTGATTTCTCATTTCTTTTATGTCTCTTGTATCACTCCACACTGTTTTCTCCTCACAGTTTAACTCATATCCATTGTTCTGTTTCATGCTCATTTAAGTATTCATGCAATTAATGGATAATGTACAGTCAGCCATGATTATAACAAAATAAATCAATTCAGTGTGATAGAAAACCCAACTCACTGTATGTTATCACTATCAGTTGTTCATTTGTTAAGCATGTGTCTTTTCATTTGCAGTCACAGATGTGTTTGACATGTTCAGAGCGCTGCTGAAGAACGATGAGAAGAGTGAGAGAGCATTTGCATTGACTGTAGAAGCCATCGAACTCAATGCTGCAAATTACACAGTATGGTGAGATCAGATTTTAAATGAATTTATATAAACAGATTCATCTAAATGTGAATATGTTAGGTCCCAATGCATTTTTAATGGCAAACCTAATGCACTACCGTTCAAAAGTTTGGGTTTGGTATGTTTTTTATGTTTTATGCTCACCAAAGCTGCATTTATTTGATACATAAATAAATACAGTACAGATAAAATAAATACAAATACAGTAAAAACAGCATTGTTGTGAAATACGATTACTATTCAAAATAACAGTTTTTAATTGTATGTTTAAAAAGTAATTCATTCCTGGGATGCAAAGCTGAATTGTTAGCATCATTACTGCAGTCTTCAGTGTCACGTGATCCTTTAACATTATAATATTCTGATTTGCTGCTTATTTCTTCTTTTTTTATCAGTGTGGTAGATTTTTTGATGATTCTTTGATGAATAGAAAGTAAAATAAAATAAAAAAAATTTTTTTTCTTTACTTACTGATTAACCATAATAATTTCTTTCAAAGCAAACATCTGAATGGTAGTGTACATAACACATAAACTACCAGTTAAAAGTTTTTGAACGGTAAGAATTTTTTTTTTTTTTAAAGTGTCTTGATCCAACGTACAGTAAAACAGTAACAGTAAAATTTTGAAATATTTGTACTATTTAAAATAACTGTTTTCTATTTGAATATATTTTAAAATGTAATTTATTCCTGTGATCAAAGCTGAATTTTCAGCATCATTACTCCAGTCTTCAGTGTCACACGATCCTTCAGAAATCCTTCTAATATGCTGATTTGCTGTTCAAGAAACATTTATTATTATTATTATTATCATCGATATTTAAAACAGTTGAGTACATTCTTTTCAGGATTCTTTGATGAATCAAAAGACCCAAACAAATGCAATAAAACAAAATTATTTTATTACAACAAAACAATTACACTACACCAAAAGCTTGGAGTCAGTATTTTATTTATTATTTTTTTTGGGGGGGAATGAAATTATAGAAAATAATACTTCTATTTAGATTTCTATTTCAGATAAATGCTGTTCGTCTGAACTTTCTATTCTTAAAAGAAGCCTGAAAAAAAATGTTGTTTTCAACATAAGTGTTTTTTGAGTATCAAATCAGAATATTAGGATCATGTGACTGGAGAAATTATGTTTAAAATGTAGCTTTGAATCACAGGAATATTACATTTTCAAAGATACTCAAATAGAAAGCAGTTATTTTAAATGGTAAAAATATTTCAAAGGTTTGCTGTTTTTGCTGCACTTTGGATCCAAATATGCAGGCTTGGTGAGCAGAAGAGACTTCTTCAAAAAACATTAAACCTCTAAGTAGTGTACAGTCTGCATTGGCTGCAGATTTAAACGTCAGCACGCCTTCTGATTGCTTTGGTCTGTAAAAAGCAACAAAGTCAGTGCAAGTCACTGGCATCCTATATTAAAGTGAAGTGTTTGATGTCTGTAGGCACTACAGGCGAGTTTTACTGCAGGCTCTAGATAAAGACCTGAGAGAAGAGATGAAGTATATCACAGCCATCATAGAGGATCAGCCCAAGAACTACCAAGTCTGGTAAGTCCAGTAATAGTGATGCTTCCTTTAGCAAACACCACTAATAAGTACTTATAATACATAAAGCAAAGTATTTCTGTTTTTATATTACAAGTCAGTGTGTTACTTGCAGCTTCTTTGCAGTTATCTGTGCAATTCACTTGCAATTTCTAACCGAAAATTGTTTCAATCGTTTGAATTGTTTCATTATTTAAATTTGTGCAAATCTACAGGCATCACAGGCGGATGGTGGTGGAGTGGCTGAACGACCCGACTGAAGAGCTGCAGTTTGTAGCAGAAATTCTTAGTCAAGATGCCAAGAACTACCACGCGTGGCAGCACAGACAGTGGGTCATCCAGGTACAGATCCAGATCCGGTGGGTTGTAACCATTTGCTGATCTGCATTTGTGTTCATGGCCCATCTCTGTGTGTTACAGGAGTATAAGCTGTGGGATGGAGAGCTAGAGTATGTGGAGGAACTGTTAGAGGAGGACGTGAGGAATAACTCTGCCTGGAATCAGAGACACTTTGTCATTTGTCACACCAGCGGATACTCCGACCCTGCCATCCTCGACAGAGAAGTGCAGTGAGTCTCAAAATCACAGCTTTTTTGCTCAAAGATAAAATGCAGAACTCCATGTGATCATTTGTATTTTTGCAAAGCTAAAAACTTGGGATCAGTGAGACTTGTAATGTTTTTTAAAGAAGTCTCTTATGCTCATCAAGGCTGCATTTATTTGATCAAAAACACAGAAAAAAAAAGTAATATTGTGAAATGTTATTACAATATAAAATAATGGTTTCTGTTTTAATATACTTTTAAATATAATTTATTCCTGTGACGCAAAGCTGAATTTTCATCAGCCATTACAGTCTTCAGTGTCACTGATCCTTCAGAAATCATTCCAATATGCTGATTTATTATTCGAATTATCAATGTTGAAAACAGTTGTGCTGCCAAATATTTTTTTTGGAACCTGTGATACTTTTTTAAAATTCTTTGATGAATAAAAAGTTAAAAAGAACAGCATTTCTTCAAAGTCTAAATCTTTTCCAAGAATATAAGTCTTTGCTATCACTTTATATCAATTTTAAACATACTTTCTGAATAAAAGTCTTAATTTCTTTCAAAAAAAGAACGAATAAAGATTTACGCACCCCCAACTTTTGAACAGTAGTGTGTATTGTTAGAAAAGCTTTCTGTTTTAAATAAATGCTGTTCTTTTTAACTTTTTTAATTATCGAAGAATCCTGAAAAAAAGTATCACATGTTCCAACAAAATATTAAGCAGCACAACTGTTTCCAGCACTGATAATAAATCAGCATATTAGAATGATTTCTGAAGGATCGTGTGACACTGAATACTGGAGTAATGATGCTTAAAAAAAATCAGCTTTCATCACAGGAATAAATTAGATTTGAATGTATAATAAAACAGAAAAATTGTATTTTATATCGTAATAATATTTCACAGTGTTACTTTATTCAGCATTTTTGATCAGATAAGTGCAGTCTTCTTTAAAAAAAACAAAAACAATCTTACTGATTTTTGAATGGTGTATGTCACTTTTCTTAGGCTTTCAGAGTTATGCTTTATGCATTTGAGAGTGATTATTTAATAACTGTACCTGAAAAATTACAATAACAAAACGTTATTGTGCCTATCTCACAGTTCCAATTTTTTCCTCAATTCTTAGACAAAAAGTCGGATTTGTCTATAAAATATATAAAAGACATTTTCCTCACAGTTCCGAGTTTATCTCATAATTTTGACTTTATATCTCGCAATTCTAACCTTTTTCTCTGAATTCTAATTTTACATCTCACAATTCTATTATTTCTAATATCACAATTGTTAGATAAAAAGTTGCAATTACATTTTTGTAATTTCTGAAAATATAGAAACAGGCTATATAATAGTACCTAGTTCTTTCATCAACATTAACATCAACAAAAATATATATCATAAAATGCTTAACATATTATTAGTCACACCTTCTTACCTGAAGAACATTCTAGGCTAGTTACTTGTGACATTATGCAACATGTGAATGTTTATCTAGTTCCACCAGCTTTTAATAAATCAGTTTCTGCAGAATTTCCATATTAAGACTATTTTTTGTTGTTGCTGATAAGCAAATATGGCCAATTAAAACCATGCAATGCCTCTCTCTCCCACTTTCTCTGTCTCTCTATCTTTAGGTACACCCTGAAACAAATAAAGAAAGCTCCTCACAATGAGAGTGCTTGGAACTATTTAAAAGGGTGAGTGTTGCAAACAGAAACAAACAGCCTGTGAAGTCATCTGATTTTCTGTGGATTGTACTTTCAAACATACGACCAGCAGATGGCAGATTCTCACCATTAACAGAAGTAGATGTACTTGCATATAAACAGTTTTCAATGAAGAGCCTGAATGAATGTCTATGACTATGTATCGGCAAAGCATAACATGGATAATTAACTCTATCACTATTATTGTTGCTCATACTTGGAAATGAATATAAATATCTGTAGTATGTGATTAGTCTCAAAACGTCTGTTCTGTGACTCAGGATTTTACAGGATGGTGGGCTGTCCTCATATCCTGGACTGCTGGAACAGGTGACAGAGCTTCAGGACACATGTAGTTCTCCATATCTCACCGCCTTTCTGGTCGACCTCTATGAAGATGCTCTGGAGACCAACAACTCCAGCTACGACCAGCAAGAGACGCTCAGCAAGGCTTTGGAGGTGAGCTGTTAGCCATGTTTACATCATTTTTAGATACATATTATAGAAATTCTTTAAAAAGGGACAATTTACTGAAAATGTACTCACCCTCAGGCCATCCAAGATGTAGATTAGTTTGTTTCTTCATCAGAACAGATTTGGAGAAATTTAGCATTATATCATTTGCTCACCAATGGATCCTCTGCAGTGAATGGGTGCCGTCAGAATGAGAGTCCAAACAGCTGATTAAAACATCACAGTAATCCACATGACTCCAGTCTGTCAAATGTTTTGTGAAGCAAAAATCTGAGTGTTTGTAAAAAAGAAAAAAAAAAGAAAAAAGAAAAATCCATTATTAAGACGTTTTAAAATACAAGTCCTCTATCCAAAATATTACTTCCTCCAGTCAAAAAGTCTCAATCAGAAAGAGAAATATTCACAGATCCAGCACCGTTTACAAGTGAAAACTGTCCAAAATAGTTCTAAACAAAATTGTGGGTGGATTTTGATGTGAGAGAACAACAGGGGATGGACGTTTTCACTGCAGGACGTGTTATTATGGATTTTGGACCTTTTATGTATTTTTATGGCTAGAAGCGACGGTTAAAAGTTATAACGTCCCGATGGATTTGTTTCTTAACAAACACTCTGCTTTTCGATGGTGTGGATTACTTGTGGATTATTATGTTTTATCAGCTGTTTGGACTGTCATTCTGACGGCACCCATTCACTGCAGAGGATTCATTGATTAGCAAGTGATATAATGCCAAATTTCTCCAAATCTGTTCTCATGAATGAAAACAAAATTATCTACATCTTGACTGGCCTAAGGGTGAGTAATCATTTTTGGGTAAACTATTCCAATAGAATATACCAAGTTATCAAAATTTTTCAAATAAACCTTGTGTACTTTTTCCTTTGTTACTCACCTGCATACAGTCATATGGCATTTGTGTTAATTAATACATTTACATCATTAAAGTGCATGTGAAGTGCACTGTAAGGTTTCTCAACACTAAGAATTTTTTCTACTTACCTGCCACAAATAAATAAAATGGTTGTTATTATTGTTTTTGACCCCAAGTGTATATGATATACAATTTTAAATACCAGTTAAATTTTACAATTCTTGATTCCAATTTCAATTCCACAGCAAAAACTACTAGCCTAACAAATATACAGTTCAAACATTATTAAAGACAAGTGAAAAGTCGGTAAATAACACAATTTGGCTGGAATACAACTAATTGAAAATCTTGAATCTGAGGGTGCAAAAAATTCTAATTTTTGAGAAAATCGCCTTTAAAGTTGTCCAAATGAAGTTCTTAGCAATGCATATTACTAATCAAAAATTAGGTTATTTATTTATTTTAGGAAATTAACAAAATATCTTCATGGAACATGAACTTTAATTAATATCCTTATGATTTCTGGCATAAAAGAAAAGAAAAACCAATTCAATGTATTTTTGGCTATTGCTACAAATATGTCCGTGTTACTTAAGACTGGTTTTGTGGTCCAGGGTCACAAATGAAGAAATTACAAGCAACACCACAAAGATCCTAAATAAACCGTGCTTTAGGTTTGTAGGTGTTCAGGTACAGAAATTATTAATCAAAGGAAAAATAGTATTGCATATTCTTTGCTGTTTTTTTACATGAACATTAAGGACACTGACAGCAGTTGGTAAATTAGACATAGTTTGTCACTTTAAGAGACAATACATGGATCAGGTATAATGATACACATCCGAGTTTGCCAAGATGGGTATTTTGACATACTTTTGAATGTATTTGCCCGTTCAAGTGCAAGAAGATGTGAAAAGTAACGCAATATGAGTTGCTGCTATTTGTGTGTGAACGCACTGAATAGAATGCTTTAAAATCTCTTGAATGGTCAAATTTGCAAGAAGTACTTGTCAATTAAAGCAAGACGGGAAAGAATTCTGTGTTTGTGCATTGTCAGAGATGTGGCTCTGTATGTGCACACAGAACACGGTGCGTGAGTATCGAATGTAGTTGCTTGAATGCTTTAAAATCGCTTAAATGTTTAAATTGGCAAGGCTTCGAAACACGTGCAAATTATAAACTTTCACGCATCGCAGCAGTGCCTTGAACTGTCTCAAACGTCTTTCACACTTGCCCCGAACCATCACGCAGTCTTTATTGTCAAGCCCTGTGTTAATAACCACAATAAATCGCTGGCTTTAAGGTAATTAACAGTGTTTATTGTTATTTTAAATCATTAAATAATCATCAAAGCATTAATGAGGCAGAACTGCTGTTGTAAAACTTCACAAAAGTTACATAATGCCCCCTTGTGCAACATTACCGTAGCAGTCTATGATGGATAACACCATCAAACACTGAGTCTTTTTTTTTTTTAATCATAAATATTTCATTAGCCCCATCACATGTAAAGTGTTCTCATAAAGAATAAGTGGTTTAATCCTTTGGTTTAGTAATTGTGTTTCATCTCTTGTAGCATGTAGGTTCACTCACGGGTATCTATATTTCATAACATCTGCTGAATATTTCACAGTTCGGTGGTTTGTACAAAAATCCACATCTAGTGATTAAGGTAATTAGAGACTTTTGGTATTCTGTCTTTAGCTGAAAGCACTTGTCTTTAAATATGAACTCAACACAACTTTAATAGATGTTAATTAATAATTGATCTATGGCTCCCTACCAATAAACAAAATGAATATAAAACATTACATGGCTTCCTCTGTACGTCAAAGAGCTCGTCTCCACCATAAAGGAAGGAAAATGGGGACAGAGAAAGTATTATTCGTCTCTTGAGTATTTCTCCGTGACAGGCCTTGTGTTTTTCTCCGCAAATGTGCGGATGTTGTGTCTGTGTTGAGGTTAATGAGATTTCTTTGCTGTGGGTTTCTCATCCTGTGCTGCGATGATGATGGAGTTGAAAATGATTTTCTGTTTTGAAATTGAGGCCACGTGCGTGTGTGTATGTGTTAAAAAAAACGCTTCAACCTTTCAGCTGCAGTCAGTCTTGCACGCATATGAGATGAGCAGTATGAAAGCTTTTAGAGGAAATGTGTCTAGTATGGATATGAAATGAATACTTTTGTGCCAAGACAAAAAAGGAAACTTTATAGAACTGTGTGGTGGATGATATTCAGTGAGTTGCACATTTCTAGATCTGATTGTAATCCCTAAGGGCATTTGCACACCTGGCTCATTTGGAGTGTTTGTTTTATAACCTGGTGCATTTTCCCTCTTACTTTGGTTCATTTAGGCATATATAAACAAGACAATCACACCAAAACAATCCAAGGTCACCTGAATGAGTAATTCAAAACAGGTGCAAGAATGAAGCTTTGATTCCCACTCTCATAAATATGTATTCATAAGTACACATAATTGGTTTCTCACAGTAATTTACATAAAATGTATGTATATATATGTATGTATGGACCACAAAACCAGTCATAAGGTTAAATTTTACAAAACTGAGATATATACATCATATGAAAGCTTTCTATTTATATAAGGTTTGTTAGGATAGGACAATATTTGTCTGAGATACAACTATTTGAAAAACTGGAATCTGAGGGTTCAAAAAAAATCTAAATGCTGAGAAAATGACCTTTAAAGTTCTCCAAATTAAGTTCTTAACACTGCATATTACTAATCAAAAATTACATTTTGATATATTTACAGTAGGAATTTTACAAAAAATCTTCATGGAACATGATCTTTACTTAATTTCCTAATGATTTTTGGCATAAAAGAAAAATCAATAATTTTGACCCATGCAATGTATTTTTGGCTATTGCTACAAATATACCCCAGCGACTTAAGACTGGTTTTGTGGTCCAGGGTCACATATATACATACAAACATACATACATACACTGTTCTAGAATATTTCTGATGATTTATACAGTGTAACCCTGACGATGGTTAATGCTGAAGCTGATTGACTTTTAATTTCTCTGTCTTGTCTAGTTCTGAAAATGACTGGTTACAAGAAGACTCATTCTTTCAGTTTGCAAATGTTGCTTTAAGTGTTTCATTTATAGGCAGGTTTCAGATTTTAATGCATTTTTAGCAGATACCTAACCAACATTAATATAATCCTTTGGATTTTTTTATTACATCTATCAAAATACGTGGTTAAACAACAATTTGATTGTATATGTATGCTGCTGTTAAAAAGTTTGGGGTAAGATTATTTGTTTTTTTTAAATAAAACAAGTTAACACTTTTATTCAGCAAGGATGCATTAAATTGATCAAAAGTGGCAATAAAGACTGATAATGTTACAAAAGTTTTCTTTTCAAATAAATGCTGTTCTTTTAAACGTTCTATTCTATAGAGAATCCTGAATAAAATTAGCACAGTTGCCACAAAAATCTGATAATGAGAAATGTTTCTTGAGCAGCAAATCAGCATGCTAGAATGATTTCTGAAGGATAATGTGACACTTAAGACTGCAGTAATGATGCTAAAAATTTAGCTTTGCATCTCAGGAATAAATTAGATCTTAAAATATATTCAAACAGAAAACAGTTCATTTAAATTGTAATAATATTTCACAATATTACAGTTTTTACTGTATTTGTAATCAAATGAATGGCTCTAGAAAGGTTCTGAGAGTTTCTTCTTTGGAAAACTCTCACAGTGCTAGAATACGTTTAATGGTTTCTACAGTGGAGTTCTAAAATGGTTCTCAAAGGTTCTAGAAAAAATTCTGATCAATTTTTCTGCCATTGCTTCTGGAGAAATCCTCAGCAGGTTGAGCTGGAGAGCTCAGACCGCTGACCTTTCAGTAAGGATGTGAAGTGCAGAATATTGATGAGCGTAACCAGCAGATTTCCTTTCATAAGGTCTGAACTGGCTTTTACTGCTGCTCAGAGGGAGCCGGCCGTCTTACTGCTGTACGCAGGCGCTCTTTACATGGGAAAGTGTCAGAACTGCATTTAGACTTCCACTCCCCTGTTGTTTTTACACTGTCTGAAATATGTACAGTGTTCACTCAATGTCTTAGAATGTACCATTCTTTTTTTTCATTTCTCGTCAGAATGTGGTAATTTCCGAATCTCTCCCAGAATCATCTCTGCTGTCTTCACTGATTATAAGAGCTTTTATATTTCTCACTCTTTCACACCTCTTTGTTTTTCAGCTGTGTAAGTTCCTGGCTGAGGAAAAGGACACCATTAGGAGGGAATACTGGAATTACGTGTCCCGTTCTCTCCAGAACACGTATGGCTTAGGTGACCCCGTTTCCTCTGACCCGCCTCCTCCCTCGTCCCAGCAGTCCGACGTGGAGCCCAGTGACCCCTGAGGAAAATAGCTGACCTGGACACATGCTTAGACGGAGCAAGAAGAAATTCTGAGACATGATAGACTCTTTATCTTTGAATGAGTGTTTGCGTGTGCGCAACCAGGCTTTAACAGCAGTGCTTGTAAGTCAGAGAACGGTGTAAATCTCCAAGTAGCCATAATGCTTAAATGCGCTCAGAGTGAACTGTACAGTGAATGAAATGGACTGTGGGAGTTTGGCAGTTAATCATACCAGTCATACTTATGTTTTAGACTACCACCTTAAGTTTTCAGAGGTTAAAAGTATCATTTATCAAAGCGAATACATAACCGACATGCTTCAGGTGTAGTCAGAAACTTCTCTTGCCAAAGCATCTTCTGGTTTCTGTTACCAAACTCTGCTCAGACTGTGACTGTACACGCTTTTTTTTTTGTATGTTCAGAAATAACAATGGTTAATGCTAAAGCTGATTGACTTTTAATTTCTTTGTCTAGTTCTGAAAGCGACTGGTTACAAGAAGACTGTTCTCATGTTTGCAAGTGTTTAATTTATAGACAGGTTTCAGATTGAATGCATTTTTAGCAGATACCTAACCAACATTAACATAATCTTTTTGATTTTTTTTTTTCTACATCTATCTGCATACTTGGTTAAACAACAATTTAATTGTATGTGTACACTGCTGTTAAAAAGTTTGGGGTAAGATTTTTTTTTTAAATAAAACAAATTAACACTTATTCAGCAAGGATGCATTAAATTGATCAAAAGTGGCAGTAAAGACTGATAATGTTACAAAAGTTTTTTTTTTTTTTTTTTTTTTTTCAAAATATATGCTGTTTTGAATGTTCTGTTATATATAGAATCCTGAAAAAAGTAGCACAGTTTCCACAAAAATCTCTGATAATAAGAAATGTTTCTTGAGCAGCAAATCAGCATGCTAGAATGATTTCTGAAGGATTATATGACACTAAAGACTGCAGTAATGATGCTAAAAAAATAGCTTTGCATCTCAGGAATAAATTACATTTTAAAATATATTTATAGTTAATTTAAATTGTAATAATATTTCACAATATTACAGTTTTTACTGTATTTGTAATCAAATAAATGCAGCCTTGGTGAGCATAAATGCCTCAAACAATGATTTTAAATAACATTAAGGAATGTATGCACAACCAAGGTTAATGGGTAAAAATGGTTACCTTTGTTTAATATACAGTGGTTTGAAAAAGTGTTGGCCCCTTTAATGATTTAAAAAAAAATTGCATGTTTGTCACACTTTTATGTTTCAGATCATCAAACAAATTTAAATAATAATCAAAGATAACACAAGTAGACAAAAAACCCAAACCCACATGGCCCTGTGTGAAAAAGTGTTTGCTTTCCCCTGTT
Source organism: Garra rufa (assembly GCF_049309525.1). NCBI lineage: Eukaryota > Metazoa > Chordata > Actinopteri > Cypriniformes > Cyprinidae > Garra > Garra rufa. The sequence continues at coordinate 13,967,177 of NC_133376.1, forward strand.
AAAACACACTACAACGTGAAAACAGCGTTTTCAAATTTATCCACTTTAGCCGGAGTTTTTAGAAATAATCGTTTTCTGTGATAAAAAAAGGGGTTTTCGTGTAAATGAGAGGCCAAACCGCAGGGAAATATCTGCGTCTTCCCTTCGTGTAAACAGGGCCTGAGTTCAGTTTCTCTAGCAACACCCAAGCTTGATTACTGCCACACCTGTTTGCAATCAAGAAATCACTTAAATAGGACATGCCTGACAAAGTGAAGTAGACCAAAAAAAATCCTCAAAAGCTAGACATCATGTTGAGAGCCAAAGAAATTCAGGAACAAATGAGAAAGTAATTGAGATCTATCAGTCTGGAAAAGGTTATAAAGCCATTTCTAAAGTTTTGGGACTCCAGCGAATCACAGTGAGAGCCTTTATCCACAAATGGCGAAAACATGGAACAGTGGAGAACCTTCCCAGGAGTGTTCGGCCGACCAAAATTATCCCAAGAGCGCAGCGACGACTCATCCAAGAGGTCACAAAAGACCTCACAACTATATCTAAAGAACTGCAGGCCTCTCTTGCCTCAGTTAAGGTCAGTGTTCAAGACTCCACCATAAGAAAGAGACTGGGCAAAACTGGCCTGCATGGCAGAGTTCCAAGACGAAAACCGCTGCTGAGCAAAAAGAACATAAAGGCTCATCTTAGTTTTGCCAGGACACATTTTCATGATCCCCAAGACTTTTGGGAAAATACTCTGTGGACTGACGAGACAAAAGTTGAACTTTTTGGAATGTGTGTCCCATTACATCTGGTGTAAAAGTAAAACAGCATTTCTGAAAAAGAACATCATAACAGCAGTAAAATATGGTGGTGGTAGTCTGATGGTCTGAGGCTGTTTTGCTGCTTCTGTACCTGGAAGACTTGTGATAAATGGAAACATGAATTCTGCTGTCTAACAAAAAATCCTGAAGGACAATGTCCGGCCATCTGTTTGTGACCTCAAGCTGAAGCGAACTTGGGTTCTGCAGCAGGACAATGATCCAAAACACACCAGCAAATCCACCTCTGAATGGCTGAAGAAAAACAAAATGAAGACATTGGAGTGGCCTAGTGAAAGTCCTGACCTGAATCCTATTGAGATGCTGTGGCATGACTTTAAAAAGGCTGTTCATGCTCAAGCCCTCCAATGTGGCTGAATTACAGCAATTCTGCCAAGATGAGTGGGCCAAAATTTCTGCACAGCGCTGTAACAGACTCATTGCAAGTTATCGCAAACGCTTGATTGCAGTTGTTGCTGCTAAGGGTGGCCCAATCAGTTGTTAAGTTTAGGGGGCAAACACTTTTTCACACAGGGACGTGGGTTTGGATTTTGTTTTCCCTGATAAAAAACAATTTCATTGGTAGTGCAAATGCCTCTTTAGGTATTTAGTCTATATGATGGATTGTAAAGCTTAGTAATTTTGCATGTGAACACTCAATATCTGTTTGTTTTGACATCAAGATGGAAGAAAAATCATTCTGAAACATGTTTTATTAAAAAAAAAAAAGGTTTTTACAGTTTGTTGTGCATTTAAACACTCCTTTTCGTTAAAAGCAACTCATTATGTAAGTGCGTTTTCATCACAGAATAAACACTTGAAAAGGTAATTGTGACTTTTTCTCGCTCAATTCTGAGAATTGCAACAATTTCTCAGAATTGCAACTCGGAATTGTGAGATATCACAATTATGAAGAAAACAGCCAGAATGGGAGATAAAAAGTTGTAAACTAAGAATTACGAGGGGAAAAAAAGTTAGAATTGGGAGAATTATCAGAAAAAAGTTTGAATTCTGAGTTTATTCGGTGGCAGAAACGGGCTTCCATAGCTCATTGGTTTGCTGTCAAGGCTGTACAGGTATGAGAAAGTCTGTCCTTTATAGCTTCCAGTGAAGGATATTTCTACTTCATTAACTTAAGCTACTGTTTGCTCGTATGAGTCATTTTTTTTGTTACTAAGCACAGGCCGTATTTACTCTGACTTCAGCAGACATCTGCGGGCAGAGACCCAGGTCAAAGCAGGACAGCTTCCCTAAAGTACAAGGGGGTAATGATCCTCGTTCAAGGGCACTCATCTGATGAAGAGCCCCATGGCAGGATCTGAAGTGTTTATGGTGCAGAGCCCTGGCAATGAGACCTTACTGCGGTAGCGGTACAACATTGCACTACTGAGAACACCAGACAAAGAGGACAGTTAGAATTGTGAGAATTGCAAACTAAATCAGAAGGAGAGTCCAATCAGCTGATTAAAAAGAGAGTTATTGCGAATTATAGACTCGGTTTAAAGTCAAAATGCTTTAATGATACATTTATTTTCTTAAAAACGTAGCTTTTCACTTCAAAAGATGTTAGTTGGTTGACTGGAGTCATGTTGAATACTTGTGGATTATTGTTTTTATTACCTGTTTGGACTCTCATTATGACGGCACCCATTCACTGCAGAAGATCCATTGGTCAGCAATGTAATGCTAAATTTCTCCAAATATGTTCCCATGAAGAAACAAACCTTGAGCTACCTGTTAGACTATTTTTGGGAGCAATTCCATTAGTAATTTTCAGCTTAATATTGAACTTTAAAGAGCTTTTAATAAAATATCAATGTTACGTTTTTATTTGACTTGACTCCAATTTAGTCATTGGTTTGATGTTAACTTTGCTCACTCTTTGCCTGATTTAGACATCAGTATTTCAGACTTGCTCTGTTGGGACGAGTTTAAGCACAAATGGGATTTGTGTAGACGTTTCAGTTAACGCTGCATTGAATCAAGGTCACAAAAACAGAAAAATTCCTGCCAAAATATAACTGCAAGTTTGTCAAAAAAAGAAAAGAGTAGCCAAGTTGGCTCTTGTAAGTTGGGTGTGCTTAAACAAGAGCCCCGGAGCTTAATTGAGATGCACTATAGTGTGAGAAAAGAGGATTGTATCTCATTTCCAGATGCAGACAGGCTCCGGACATCGACCGTCCATGAGAAGAAAACAATGCCTTCTAAATCACGCAGAGAGAGCTGCGGAATACAGAGCAGGAAGTGCCCAGGACGGGAGCTCACTGAAAGGTAACTTTTCTTTGAACTTTGCTGCATTTTCACTCAGGCAGATTTGAAAGGAATGAGGTTTGGATGCAGCTGGATGATTTTTGGTGTTCGACAAGATGTCAGAGGCAAGTGATGGTGATGGCTATTACCCCCGTGACAGTGACCGTCTTGTGGGTTACTGGGAGATTTGGCCCCTGGGACTGTCTGGTCACATTTTCAGGTGTATAGACAGGTGTCTCTTTCCATTCTGTTTTATTTTATTTCTCAGGACTTTGATCACACCAGAGCAGTCTTTCAGAATGGAGCATACTGGGCTGTATATTCTTTACACTTCCAGCAATTTAGTGTAGTGTGTGAAACTTTTCAAACATACTTTTCAGACTACTTTGTTGTCATTTGACCTTACTTTGTATTAAGATACATGGTTGCAGTTTATCTAACATCACCAGCAAGATTCTTTTTAAACTTGTTTGATACTCAATTGACCTGAAAGAGAAAGCTGCGGAAACTGTCTGAAAATGCAACATTATATCACTATCAGTTTATTCAGCACACTAAATGGAAGGTCAGGTTGGGAGTTGTGGAACTATTCTGAAACTGTTTGCTAAGCCACAAATGTTAATATTTAACATCCAAGCTACTGCTTTGAACACATATAGCTTGCTATATTTAAGGTACATCATTTAGCAATATGTTTTATGAACAACAGCAACAGAAAGAGCTAGTCAAAGCCAAACCAATTCCTTTGGAAGGATCGGATTTCCAGTATGAACGCAGCACAGGAGAAACAGAGGATCGTTTAGGTGAGTCCGTTTTGTTATTCCCTCAGTTTGAGACAATGAAATTAACTCTAGGTCGCGATTTGTTGGGAAAACGAGCTTGTTACTGGAGTTAACTTTTGGCGTCGGTCTATCCTTAAAGGTATAGCCACGTTGATGAGATTTTGGCGGAATTTTGCGAATATAAAGGTCCAATCTATATGACTTTACTTGGGGTAGTGCAATATTTAATTTCTGACAGAAATGTGAGGCATAGAAATACAATTTGACTTTGTAATTTACAATAGACTATTGCTGTTTAACAAAAACAACGTTCAGCTGTTGAAGCTTGTTTATGTGAAGAAAAAAAAAAACTTTTATTATTATATAAAATAACTAATTATTTTTGTAGAATACTGTCATCAAAGATGGCATTTAAAACAAACACAGATGTTTAAATGGACAGACTATGGATGAATCCTGCTATGATTGTTCTACAGTCGTGGCCAAAAGTTGAGAATGACATAAATATTAGTTTTCACAAAGTTTGCTGCTAAACTGCTTTTAGATCTTTGTTTCAGTTGTTTCTGTGATGTACTGAAATATAATTACAAGCACTTCATACGTTTCAAAGGCTTTTATCGACAATTACATGACATTTATGCAAAGAGTCAGTATTTGCAGTGTTGGCCCTTCTTTTTCAGGACCTCTGCAATTCGACTGGGCATGCTCTCAATCAACTTCTGGGTCAAATCCTGACTGATAGTAATCCATTCTTTCATAATCACTTCTTGGAGTTTGTCAGAATTTGTGGGTTTTTGTTTGTCCACCTGCCTCTTGAGGATTGACCACAAGTTCTCAATGGGATTAAGATCTGGTGAGTTTCCAGGCCATGGACCCAAAATTTCAACGTTTTGGTCCCCGAGCCACCTAGTTATCACTTTTGCCTTATGGCACTGTGCTCCATCGTGCTGGAAAATGCATTGTTCTTCACAAAACTGTTGTTGGACTGTTGGAAGAAGTTGCTGTTGGTACCATTCTTTATTCATGGCTGTGTTTTTGGGCAAAATTGTGAGTGAACCCACTCCCTTGGATGAGAAGCAACCCCACACATGAATGGTCTCAGGATGCTTTACTGTTGGCATGACACAGGACTGATGGTAGCGCTCACCTTTTCTTCTCCGGACAAGCCTTTTTCCAGATGCCCCAAACAATCGGAAAGAGGCTTCATCGGAGAATATGGCTTTGCCCCAGTCCTCAGCAGTCCATTCGCCATACTTTTTGCAGAAGATCAATCTGTCCCTGATGTTTTTTTGGAGAGAAGTGGCTTCTTTGCTGTCCTTCTTGACACCAGGCCATCTTCCAAAAGTCTTCGCCTCACTGTGTGTGCAGATGCGCTCACACCTGCCTGCTGCCATTCCTGAGCAAGCTCTGCACTGGTGGCACTCCGATCCGATCATCTGATCACTCTTCATAACATTCTGGACTATATGCAAATTGCTATTATAAAAACTTAAGCAGCAACTTTTCCAATTTCCAATATTTATATAATTCTCAACTTTTGGTCACGACTGTACTTTTAAAGCATAAATTAGATTTAAACAGGTCTACATAATTTTCACATGCCGTTGATGGGGGACATTTTGTATTAGCCTTACAGTTTAAGCATGAAAGACTATTTGAACCTGTAACATTTTGCATAACATTTACCTATTTTATCTCACAATTCTATATTTTTATCGCAAATGCAAGTTTATATCTCCTAGTTCACACTTTATAACTCGATTAAAAAAAAAAAAAAAAAAAAAAAAGAAGAAAAAAAGCCAAAAGTGTGGGATATAAACTCTGAGCTGAGGGGAAAAGAGAGATTGACGAGATGATTTTTCAGAATTCTGAGATATAATCTTGGAAATGTGAGAATAAAACCATAATTTTAAAATATCAACTAATCATAGACTAAAAAAATAAATTTTTTGACAACAGGTAGGCTCTGCCCACGAAAAATGTCATCAGTAGGTAAGTTTCCATTTTTGCAAAACTTTTACAATGTTTTATAAAGGTCAATAAGAAACTGTTGCGAAATGACAGCGTTTCCATTAACTGTTATGTCTAAATTATTATTTTTTTTTTTTCACTGCGACACAACATGGCAATGGATGTTTTCTAGGTTTATATATGTCAAAGCCACCGCACTAGCCATTCATTTTAATTGTAGAAGATGTAGGCATCTATCTTTACAGAAGCAGAGCAGAAAGCCACGGCGCACCTGGTATAAATGCAAGCATTGACTAGAGGGGCCTCGATCAGCTCTGCAGACTTGCGCAGTGTAAATAAGGAGTTATCCAAGCTTTAATGACAATGAATGTGGTTAATGCTTGTGTAAGCGGCCACTTATGAGGTGTTTTTCTGAGGTTATGGTACATTAGCTCCTAACTTAAAAAAATTTGGAACACGGACAAAATTTCAGGAGAACCTTCTAATCAATAATCAAAAAATTTGATAAAATTTGCCTTTCCATTACGAGGTGATATTTGACTACTTAAAGTGACTTATATGGGAAATTAGTTTTGACTTTTGTAATGGCACTTTTCTAACTTTGATAAAAGTATGTCATCTTTTGTAATTTTTTTTATTATATTTTATAAGCTTTTTAAAATTTCTAATTAAAACAACAGAATAAGAACAAGTAAAATAAGAATAATATTACATAATAATAATAATAATAATAATAATAATAATAGTAACTACATGGCTGCAAAGAAAAACACAAGTGGCTTGTAGGTGTATTTTCATGTTTAATGAGGCTTAGAGGTGGCAATCAAATTCATAAATTCATGTTGAGATTAATGTTTTAAATATAAAATAATTTAAGTAACTGAAAAGATACTTACTTAAAGAAACTAAAACTTCCAGCAGGTGGCAGTAAGTCACTGATTTCTTTACTGAATATTCAATTCACTTGATTGGTTCCAATGGCAGAATAAAGCAAGTGACTGTCTTAATGAATGGGAAATTAAATAATTGACTCAGTAGATTTGTTTGTAAAACACATGCTCATTCATAAACGAAACACCGCTGTGTTTGACTGAAGATGCGCAGCAGCTCAGTTGTAACTTGTTTCAAACTATTTTTGATGACAAAATAGAGCAAAATCAGGCAATAGTGTTATAGTAAGACAATGTAAGTCACCTAATATTAACTTCTTAATTATTTAACTGTTGTATTAAATCAATATCTCATTTACTAACTTCCTTAAAAATGATTAAAAGCTGTCATCTTATTTCATCACAATCTCACAAAGTTCCATTATAATCAGCGAAGCTCTCTACACTGCACACTGAATCTCTTATTTACACTCTCTATACACTTTGTTTATGAAAGGATTTGTTAGATATGTCAGTGATACATTACTTAATGTAGCAAAAACATGAAACCTTTGAAGCTCCTCTGATCAGGTCAGTCGCACATAGTGCTCCTAAATAATTTTCATAATTGCATGCAGTAGTTTTCAGTCACAAATGCGGACCCACATTCTTCAAAATATCTTCTTTTGTGTTCAACACAGTGTACTTGGGTTGTAGGCTGTAGACATTTAGGGTGTACTCACACTAGGCACGGTTGCCCTGAACCGGGCCCGAGTACGATTGTCCCCCCTCCCCACTCCCCCTCTGGCCTGCACTCACATAGGGTTTCAGCATTCGTGCCGGTGCACGCTTACGTAATTATGTTGCGATGGTTCCAGGATAAACAGGAAGAGCAACGCTCGCGCTGAATGCGAAATAGTTTACTTTGTGGATAATTATTTTAAATCGTTTGGTCCGCGGTGGTCCACAGCCCTCTCAACGCCTATTGTTAAACAGGTCTATCGCCTAAGTGGCACGAAAATTTTCATGCAATCGTGCTGCTCGTCTGAGAAGGTTTTCAATTACCAGCTGAAGTGCAACAATGACTTTGCAGCTTTGATTACGGACTACAAAAACGTTGATTACCTCGCAAAAGCGTGACCACACGCGTCCTGTTCCGTGCTTCAGCACGGTTAGCGCTCACACTGCATGCGAAGCTAAACGAGCCACGTCCGGGCACGGTTCGGAGCACTCACACTAGTCAAACGAACCGTGCTTTGGTGGTCAAATGCACTCGGGCACGGTTCAAACTGCCTGGTGTGAGTACACCCTTAGTATTCCATACTTTCTTTCAAAGAATAGTTTGCAGTATGCCATTCAAACACCCCATGGTTTTTGAAGTTAAGCATAGAAATGAACCGATTGTAGCTTCCAACCACTCCAGTAGACATCATTTGTCAGATTCAGATAAACAGGCATCCATTACAGCAGATGAAAACCTTGGTTGAACAAGGCTGGATGGAATGAGATAAAACACATCACCCGCGTGAGTCCCACACGGCCTTTATCAGAACCTGACACGGGACCGCAGGGGCACAGAGTTTTAATGAAGTACAAATCCACATTAATCACGTCTCTTCAGACCCCAGTGGTTCAAATACCAATTCCATACTGTAAATCCTCAATTTGCAAGTACGCCATGACAGGATTTTACAGTCATTTGTGTGAGGTGACAACATGTGCAGCTGAATTTCACGGTCTGTTTCATAACCTTTCCATCCGGCAATAGACTGCAGCAGAATAGAAGCCATCTGAATGGAGAACGACAGAAAGCGAGACGTATCTCAGCCAGCTTTAAAGAGTTCCCGCGAGAAATGCCAGGAACACGATCCTAAATGAGGCAGAAACTCATCAGAGGAGGTCTGGAGGAAATGCCTTGTGCTGTTTCGCGTGTAAATAACATCCATCCATTATTAATTGCAGCCTGTGCCAAGACCTGCTACCCGACACATACAGCGACGCCAGAGGTCAGACAGCTCATCACCTGCCCTGCTGCCTCACAGGTGTGCGTGTGAGTCTCCATGGCTTCATAAAATCCCTTTCTCCGCATTTTTCTCACTTCACAATGTTTGTGCTAAACAAACCAAGCTGCTACACCATTTTTATTTGTCCTCCTCACGCTAAACTTTGATACTTAATGGAGATGATGGTTGCTAGGCGACACTGGGGTAAAAGTTGCTTCGCGAGGCGTTCGTCATAAAGCCATGTCTGTGTGCATGAATGAGATCGCAAGCATCAAATGCAGCTGTTGGTGGGCAGGTAAACCTTTATCTGTTGTCGAGCTCAGGGAGAGAATACTAATAGAACATAAAGCCCTACACATCCGAGACGGAGATGAACAACAGTTTGAAATGGGAAGATGGGAGGCCACACTGTTGATAATCGTGAATGTGTTTTGTGATGGAGCCAGTGTTGTTTTCGTCAATGATGACGATGACGAAATCATTTAGTTGACGCCACTTTTTTTCATGATGACAATGAGACGATGACGAGATAAAAATGGCTCGTTGATGACTAAAACATGACGAGACGTGTGGGAGTTTTCGTTGACGAGACGAGAATAGACGAAAATGTTAGTGGGTGGTCCGTCAGACGTTTAAAATGCATGACATTTCTGCTTATTGTGCATGCCAATTAAAACCGAAAAAGTATCTGCCGCTATGGCAAGCCGTTTTAGCATTCTATCCTTGTTTGGTTACGCTCAACACGTCACATTGTTGTCACTCAGACAGACAGACGATTAACCATGATGGCGACAGTTTGCACACAGGGTGACAGGGTGGTCTCAAACGGTGAGAAGACCTATGGGTGTATTTCAAATATATGTCTTTTATGTCTAAAACCATTCCTTCATTATTGTAATTATTGGTGAAAATAGTCGATCCGGAAGCTCACATTGTGTTGAACTATAGATCTGCTATTTTCACAACTTATAAGTGACAGTACCAAACAAAATACTTACTGACCTACATTTTGTTCTTAAGACTTTTTCCCCTTTTTTTGACTAAAACTAGACTAAAACCTTTTTGACTTTTCGTCGACTAAAATTGGACTAAATCTATCACATTTAGAATTGACTAAAATTTGACTAAAACTAATACGCATTTTAGTCCATAAGACTAAAGACTAAATTTAAGATGGTTGTCAAAAACAACACTGGATGGAGCTGTGAACGTTCATGCAGTGCCTTTGGATGTAAGTCAGGGCCATTATGGTACATTTGTATCTTAAAGGGATCAATCAGCTAAAAATGCAAAATCTGTCTTTATTTAGTCGCTCGCACATCATTCCAAAACTCTTCTGTGAAACAGTAAAGAAAGTAAGAAATATTTTTGCCAGAGAAGTGGAACTCAAAAGGCTCGAAAGCTGTTCCCAATACTCTTCAAAATGTATTCTTTTGTGTTCTGCAGAAGAAAGAAAATTTTGGTTTGGAACCACATGAGGGTAAGTATTTTAAGAGGATTTAAATTTTTAGGTGAACTATGCCTTCAAAAAACACCACTATAGTGGAGATCAAAATCAGTCTATAAATGTTTTCTGAAATACACTCTTAGAAATAAAGGTGCTTCACGATGCCATAGAAGAACCTTTTTTTGTCTAAATGGTTCCATAAAGAACCTTTAACATCTGAGGAACCTTTTTGTTTCACAGGTTCTTTGTGGCAAAATAAGGTTCTTCAGATTCTTCATGGTTCTTTAAAGAACCTTTTACTGAATGGTTCTTTGTGGAACCAAAAATGGATTTTCTATGGCATCGCTGTGAAGAACTTTTGAAGCACCTTTATTTTTAAGAGTGTATTGTTATTCGTCATTGCTCAAATTTAGGAGGAATATTAGCTGTGGGTATACCACATTTCTACTAACTCGTTTGACAAAATGACCAAGACATTTAAAGAGATCTAAGTTAAAGTACTGTACACTCTTAAAAATAAAGGTGCTTTAAAAGGTTCTTCACAGCGATGCCATAGAAGAAACATTTTTGGTTCCACAGAGAGCCATTCAGTCAAAGGTTCTTTAAAGAACCATCTCTTTCTTAACTTTTTATAATCTGAAGAACATTCTCTTGTCACAAAGAACCTTTTGTGAAACAGAAAGGTTCTTCAGATGTTAAAGGTTCTTTATGGAACCATTTAGACAAAAAAGGTTCTTCTATGGCATCGTGAAGCACCTTTATTTTTAAGAGCCTAGCACAAAAAAAGATCCCAGCTAAAAAGCACATCTGCGGCTGAAGGACATCACTAGTTTCTCAGACTGCGCTGGTGTGATCTTGTTCCACTCTTCTATAGATGGATAACTGTAGTGGGTTTCATAGCCATAACTTTGTCATCAAGGATTTGCATTCACCTGCCATGTATCTGAAGAGGTCCAACTCCTGTTGCAGAAAACATCCCTCAAACCATAACACTTCCTTCTTAACTTTTCACTGACTTCTTTATGCACTTGGGCTTTGGTCTTTCCTCAGTTTGACACAGAATAAAATGTTTCCCATCAGACCTAAATTAAACTTGCTCTCATCGCTGAAGTGAACTTTGGACCAAAGTGATTCCCCATTGAGAGTCTCTGCGTTTCCTGTCTTCTTGTGCATTTGTCTTACATGGACCAGCCTTTTTGGAAGACTTGAATGAATTGGTGTCATTGTAAACCTGTAATATTCGAGAAGTCGCAGATTTGAAATGACCAACTTCTCTTGCAGTGTCTGAAAGTACCATCCCTTTGGCCTTCATCTGGACAACCTGCTGTTGCAGGGTTTCAGGCACCTTAGAGTGGCCCACAATCTTGCAATCGCAGTGAAAATAGGAGGAAAGCTGCCAGTTAAATAGGGTTTGTCATATAATTAATAATAAATATAATAATAGATTAGCAACATGTGCTAGATTACCACCAATAACTTGGAGGTATCTGTAAGTGTTCTCTAATTTTGATCAGTTCTTTTTCAAATATCTCATTTAGGTTTTTTTATACAGTGCTTCAGAATACAATTAATTTATGAAATATGCTTAAAAAACTGCCCTTATATTCCTGTTAGGATAACTTCAAATATAACTAAGCAGTGACCTTGAAATCTAACTAATCTGAAATCTTGTTCTCTAATTTTAATCTCCACTGTGTATAGGTTTCTCATATTGGTTTTATTTGTATTTGAACATTGAAAAAGTCTTTCTTTCTTTCTTTCTTTCTTTCTTTCTTTCTTTCTTTCTTTCTTTCTTTCTTTCTTTCTTTCTTTCTTTCTTTCTTTCTTTCTTTCTTTCTTTCTTTCATGCACCAATGTATGATGCTTTTCTCAAGAACAGGAGATATTTTGAGAAATGTCTTCAGATCAGTGCTTCTAATGTTTTAATGCGCTAGTGTCTAATGGTTTTCTTTAGTGTCTAATGGTTTTTGATAGTAACCACTGTACACTCTTATGGGAAATGTCTTATTTTGAGAAAAAATATTTATTTTGGCTCTGCAGAAGTCATAATGGTTTGGAACTACAAAAGACATATATGGGTTCTTGTAATGGTTTTATGTGTGTTTGGACATTTGAAAAGATTTTCATTTAACATTTTAGGGTTTTCAGATGATTGTTTTGGTTTTTAATTTTGTAATGCGCCAGTGCATGATGATTTTGTAAAGACATAGAAAATAAGTTATACTTACAAAAAGTCTCTTCTTTTGACAGCATCTTGAAGATATTTTGAAAAATGCCTCAGTTTTTTTGTCCATATGGTGAAAGTTCAGTGATGTTAGTTTTTAATGTTCTTCAAATATCTTCTTTTGTGTCCTACATGAAGGCAAGTCATAATGGTTTGGAACCACAGAAAGGTGAGTCATTTTTATTTTTGGGTGGACTATGCCTTTAAGATCACCATTTTGTGTGTATATATGGTTCTTGGGATGGGTTCATGTATGTTTGGACATCAAAAAGTGCTAAATGTTACATTTTAGGTTCTTTAGGTCACTGTTTTGGTTTCTAAGGTTTTTTTTTTTCTCTGAAGCATTTCTCCTTAATGGTTTTCCAATATAAGTTACTTTAAATAGTCTCTTCTAATGACGCCAGACTATTAAAAACCTATATAGCCTATATAGACTTTTGACAACTGAAAACTTGCTTTCTTCACACTTTACATTTGTGTCCTTTTAAAATTCTAGATCTCACTGACTACACTGACTGCACATTTGTATTTACACCAAAAACTTTACACTAGTGTCATCAAATGGATTGAAATCTCTTTGTTTGAGCAGCCCAACATGGCAGCATTGACTCAAACAATGGCGTGAGTCTGTGGTGGGAGGGTTTGTCTGGTGCTTGTTTGTCTGAGTGTTTGAAAACAGTCATTATTTTTGCTTTTCTGTTTGGTGCTGCTAGTACACAGGAGGAGAGCTGTAATCTTGCATTCACAGTATATCTCTGATTCACATTTAATATGGAAGTCGAGTTGTCTCCTCTCTTCCTCTTGTGTGAGCTCTGTCACATGTCACTGTAATATAATTAGACTAAACAGTTAATCAATATAAAATACATTCTGCGTTTCATTGTGGCTTGACCTTCTGGTTGACTTGGCGCTGTCAAATCCAATCAGTGTGTGTCATGGAGGGAACGAGTCATTGCTGCTGCTTTTTGAAAGAGTGAATTTGTTAATAACTAGGATAAACTGCAAATCATTACTTGAGAATGAGACGTGTTGAAAAACAAGGGAAACAAGATTAGGTCTTCAATTAGAAGTGTTTGCTGAGTCAAGCATCAATTTTATTATTGCTTTTGGGAAGTGATTTAAACAAACTTGCGAGTTTATATCTCAGAATTCTGACTTTTTTTTTTTTCTCGCAATTCTGACTTTATAACTCGCAATTGCGACTTTATATCTTGCAATTCTGACTTTATATCTCGCAATTCTGACTTTATAACTTGCAATTCTGACTTTATATCTCGCAATTCTGACTTTATAACTTGCAATTGCGACTTTATATCTTGCAATTCTGACTTTATATCTCGCAATTCTGACTTTATAACTTGCAATTGCGACTTTATATCTTGCAATTCTGACTTTATATCTCGCAATTCTGACTTTATAACTTGCAATTCTGACTTTATATCTTGCAATTCTGACTTTATATCTCGCAATTCTGACTTTATAACTCGCTATTGTGACTTTATATCTTGCAATTCTGAGAAAAAAAGTCAGAATTGCGAGTTTTTATTTATGTTTTATTTTTATTTTTTTTTTATTCAGTGGCAGAAACGGGCTTCCATACAATTCTGACTTTATAACCTCCCACTTTCTAGTTTATATTTTATAATTCTGAGGAAAAAAAGTCAGTTGTGAGTTTGTATCACAATTCTGAAAAAATAAGGCAAGACTGAGAATTGCTCACAGTTGCAAAAGAAAATCATAATTTCGAGATAAAACTAAATTCTAAAGTCTAAAAGACTTTATAACCTTGCAATTCTGAGTTTATATAATGCAATTCTGAGTTTATATAATACAATTTTGAGAAAAAACAAAAGGCAAAATTGTGAGTTTGTATAAATTCTGGAAAAAACAAAGTCGCAATATAACCTTTTTTATTTAGTGGTGAAAATGGGCTTCCATAATTGTTGGCTCTTGTGTAATAAACATGATTCTCATTTGTAAATTACTTTTAATTGACCTTATGCACGGAGCGTTCTTTAGAACTTCCGCATAAAGATAAGCCAGCTCATAAACTTCCGTTGAACCTCATTTTATATGTGCTATTTATTAGGTGACCACTCTTGAGACTCATCTACTGCCTCGTTCTTATCAGAAACTGAGAAAAAATATAATTGCAACATTATAAACAATGTTAGCGGCATGAACATTCAGTTTCATATTATTTAACATTTAATTTAGCCTGGCAATCCCATACTCTCCGTATCTGCATATTTGTACATTTTAAATGCTGACATCTAAACACTATCATAACGTGTTTAGGCTAATGTTAGCTAGGTAGCAATACTTATCTTCAAGGACATTTTAGTCGTATTTTTGATAATCAGTAACCTTGATAGTCATGAACACTTTTTTTTTTAAATCTTGCAATATTTTAAAGCATTTATTATTTTCTAACTCTACAGCTGTGAAATAAAATGTACTTCAAGGACTCACTTTTCATTCATAAAAACAGCATCGGAAAAAATGACTTTTCAAGGAAAACAACGTCTATTTATGGAATTACCCATAGGCTATAACCAATAGATGGCAGCAGAGGACTAAATATTATGCAGCTGCCTTTTAAACTCCCTATATTTTTCAAGACGTCTTGCTTTTCGATTTATTATAAAATTACTAGTATAATAAATTGTAGTACTTTTACCGCCCTTAAGTCTAGGCCTATAGTATAGCAAGTGCAGAAAAACATAAGGGTGAATTATTTAAATACTAATATATAGTTCACTACAAATACATTAAATATTGATTGTATAATAATTAAATAATTCACTCAATATGAATCGATAGGAATTTTAAATATTTAAAAAATATTATAGCCTACTAAGTTTTATCTTGAACTGTAAAATCTATTAAATAGCCTATATTTAACCAACACAAACTTGTTCCTGCTGTAGTTTTGTTACTCTGAATTTAGTCTGAATCATTTAAGCTCTTTTTTGACATCAGCTTGTCAGATATCTTATATAGCCTAGTTTCGTCTTATATCAGATATAGTTTCGTCTGGTTATTACTGTCAATCACAGCAATGACTCGCGCATATTTAGCCGTTTTCCTCGTGTATTTTTTTAAACGGGCATTTGTCATTCTTGAAACGGTATACATGGACGTTTGGTCGTCTTAGATAAACACTTTTCTTCGATTGTGAATGGATTATGTAAGGGATAATCAATGGTTTGCCGTGCATTAAAGGGTTTTAAATGCACGATGTGGAGGCTAATAACCGCCCGACGCGAAGCGGAGGGTGGTTGCCTTCGTGAAGTGCATTTTAAATCCTTTAATGCACGGCAAGCCGTTGATTATCCCGCGTATTCCATGGTCATTTGCTAAGTTATAGACAAGTTAAAACTAGTATTGCTCTTTGCAGCGCAAAATTTGACGAATGGGTAAATAAGACGGTTATTTTCGTCAGTTATGACACGCAGCTCTAGCATTCTGCCCGCTTCAAATCAGACACAGAGATGATAGTCCGGTAAGATCACATTTATTTGAATGCATTATACATAGCATTTGTTTCAGTAAATTATCGATCGACCGAGAGAAGGCGAGAGAGGGATGACAGTTGTGTGTGTGTGTGTGTGTGTGTGTGTGTGTGTGTGTGTGTGTGTGTGTGTGTGTGTGTGTGTGTGTGTGTGTGTGTGTGCGCGTTACGTTACCTGCCTGCATGCTGTGCGTCTCTCTACAAACAACGAATTCATTCAAAAACAGCAGTTTTACCACTTCGTTGCTGAGGAATATAATGTAGCGATCTAGTATCTAGGCTATTTTAATAAGAATCGCGGGCAAGAGCTGACAAGAAGTGTATGTATGTGCGCAGCACAATGCGATCTCCAACCTCTCTCTCTCTCTCTCTCTCTCTCTCTCTCTCTCTCTCTCTCTCTCTCTCTCTCTCTCTATCTGTGTGTGCGTTTACGTGCATCAATTAAAGCAGCGCATTAATATAGAACGGTGATTAAACTGACTTGGAACTACCTGTGCATTAAACGGTTTTACTGCATACCTGCCAGCCAATCAGAATCCACTATCCAGACAATCCATGGAATAAGTAGAGAAAACGTATAACATATAGCGGTACAGTAGGGGAGAGTGTGGACAGTTGCAACGTGTGGCAGTTGCAACATTGCTTATTTCTTCAAGCAGGAATAAGATACAGTGATAATATTCATACTGCACATGCTTTAATGTCCCCCTCATACTTCCCGAAAGAAATCAGTCACATGTGATCATTCCTTCTACCCCAAATCATTTTCTTGGTAAAAAAGTAATTTTTTTTTAAAGATTAGATTTTTGGTCATAGTGTCTTTGTTTGTGTGACAAATTGTAAAAGCAAAACATTTTAATCTGTGCGTTTTCAGTTTCTAATTCGGCATAGTTAGAGTATGCCAATGATATGTTGTCAAGCTAATATACCAATTTTTATCATGGCTATCACTGTAGGGACAGTTGCAACACACTGTTGCAACCATCCCAACATGCTGTCCCTTACCACAATATTGATTTAAAAGCTTGCCATAACATTACATAATTGTAATTTTATAATGATAATACTAATGAACCCTTTCAATAGTTAGTTATCTCTCCTTTTTTTAAGTGAATAGGTAAAAAAAATCTACTTGTTACTTAACAATGTTTTTAATTTACTATTCTTTTTTTTTTCTTTTTTTTATTAAATTTAACCTTATGACTGGTTTTGTGGTCCAGGGTCACATATTTAAGAATGATTTCATTACATTTTATTGAATGTTGCAACTGTCTCCTATTGTGGGGACGGTTGCAACATTTCACTTTGTCTATTTAAGTGTAAAGTGTACGTATATTATAATATGTACACATGTTGCAGCAATATGGGTGAGTAGCTGACAGATGCAGCTTTATTGTATTAAAATTTCGGCTTTCTAATACAAACAGTCTCTGAGAAACTAAAGGAAATGCAAAAAGTGTTGCAACCGTCCCCACTCTCCCCTACAGTTGACCGGAAATGACTTATGGCTTGTCTAAACAAGGAAGTAATCCATGCATATGGTCAATTAAATTGTCTGCTAAATAATGTAATGTAAAACCACTCAAAACAGTTAACAAATTTTGCAAATAATTACAAAAACCCACAGCAAATAACACACTAAAGTAACTGAAATATTGAATGCCTGAAATAGAATTTTTAGTAGTTTAAAAATCATTTTTTAAAGTATTGAAATGTCTTTGAAAACCACTCACGATACCTTAGCGCTATGGCAAAGTTTTGTGTTAGCAAACTGCACCCACAGCAAACTGCACCCACATATATTCGTGAATTTGTTGTTATTTATATTTCCGTGCCGCATTTCATACCCTAAAAATGTCTAAACCATCTGATGTGCTCCTGCCACCAGACACTGAAGTCTTTTTCATTTAATTCTGCTTTTGAGGCATGCTTCCAGTTTGTGTCCTGTTCCAGATGAGTGTGTGCTCCTCATCCTGATTTTGAATAGTGAGAGCTCTGTTGTTGTTAAGTTATTTGGCACTCCTGTGTCTCCAGCTTCCTGTTTGTTTCTCCTGGGATTTCTTAGATCTGCCGGCGCTGCCATGTGCCAATGAGCGTCTGCGCCGGAGAACAGACAATGCCGAGATCTGCTCTTGACAGACAAGAGGTATACACTTTACGCAGAATTGTTCTGTTCAGTCTATCCCATGCAATTATAATAAATGGGGACTGAAGGGTTTCCAGCTTAAAAAAAGACACAAAAAGCAATATTCAGATATAAAAATAGCCCATATGTTTTGCCTGCTGTATTTTGAATCGTATACATGTGTGAAACAAACTCAAATTTAATTGTCATTCACTGGAACTTTTCATAAAACTGTCCACTGAGCGACTGCTCAATACACAAAATAGTTGCTATTTTTGTTTTCTTTGCGCACAAAGCATGTTAACAATGTCCTTACTACCTTTTTGGACTTTGAACTTGTCATGTGTGTCGCTGTCTATGTCAGAAAGCTGTCAGATTTTATCAAAAATATCTTAATTAATGTTCAGAAGATGAACCAAGATCTTACAAGTTGGGAATGTCATGAGGGTGGGTGAGTAATTAATTCAAATAATTAAAAATAATTTTCATTTTTGGGTGAACTATTGTTTTAATAGGTGCTTTTATTTTTAAATAATAATCTGAAGGACCAGTTTTTCTGCTAAGTAACAATAGCTGTAGGCTGTTTGCAGTTGTAATGGAGCATCTTGCTTGGGTTCATACGTTCCAAAATTGAAAAATGATCTTTTGTTGATGAATCATGTTTAAATGTCTTTGGCTGATTTGTTTGGCCTTGGGTTGTGTTTGTCAGTCTGACAGGCTTCAAGAGTTGATGATGTTTAATATGAAAACAAAAGTTCGAAATTCTGAAACTACCTGTATGTGGCAGGTTTACTTGTTTTTTGAGACCTGTTGGCAGGCAAAAAGAAAAAGAAACTCAAAGCCAAGGCTTACTAACTGCTAAGAAGCAGAAAGATTTTTTTTTTTTTTTTGATATCGCTGACAACATGTCCAAAACCTTGAAGAATACTCTACAAACAACTCTGTTCTTAAGTTTCATCCTCCTGAAGCTTTACTCAGATGGGACGGTGATGGTAATGGTGGTAGAGACGCGAGTCAGGACAGATTTAGGTAAGGGTGACTTATGTCCAGCATCTCAGTGTCCATGTGCAAATTGCTTAAGTCAACATCAAGTTTGTATTCATAATCTTTCATCAGAATAACTCTCTGAAAGTACTTACATAGGCTATTGAAAATGTTGAAAATATGAAGATGTTCTGAAAGTGTACTCACTCTCAGGGTTTCCAAGATGTAGATGAGTTTGGTTCTTCATCAGAACAGATTTGGAGAAATTTAGCATTACATCACTTTGCTCACCAATTAATAAAATCCTCTGCGGTGAATGAGTGCCGTCAGAATGAGAGTCCAAACAGCTGATAAAAACTTCACAGGCAAACCAGTCTATCAAATAATCTCTTGTGAAGCAAACATCTGAGTGTTTGTAAGAAACAAATCCATCAAGACATTTTAACTTTAACCAACTTGCATTGGGCTGAAACACAAGTCCTCTTTCCAAAATATTGCTTCCTCCAGTGAACAAGTCTCAATCAGAAAGAAACATATGCACAGATCAAGCACTTTTTACAAGTTAAAACCATCCAAAATAGTTCTAAACAAATGTTTGTTTCTTCATCAGAACAGATTTGGAAAATTTTGCATTACATCTCTTGCTCACCAGTTGATCCTCTGTAGTGAATGGGTGCCGTCAGAATGAGAGTCCAAACAGCTGATAAAAACTTCACAGGTAATCCACATGACTCCACATCAAATAATGTCTTGTGAAGCAAAACTTAGAGTGTTTCTAAGAAACAAATCCATTAGATGTTTTTAATTTCAGCCAACTTGCATTGGGCTGAAATACAAGTCCTCTATTCAAATTATTGCTTTCTCCAATGAAAAAGTCTAAATCAGAATAAAAATGTGCACAGATCAAGCACTGTTTACAAGTTAAAACAGTCCAAAATAGTTCTAAACAAATGTTTGTTTCTTCACCAGAACAGATTGAGAGAAATTTAGCATTACATCACTTCCACATGACTTCAGTCTATCAAATGATGTCTTGTGAAGCAAAAATCTGAGTTTTTGTAAGAAACAAATCCATCAAGACGTTTTTAACTTCAACCAACTTGCACTAGTCTAAAATAGGAAAAAAGTCCTCTATCTAAAATCTTGCTTCTTCTACTGAAAAAGTCTAAATCAGAAAGAGAAATATGCACAAATCAAGCAAAGTTAAAACTGTCCAAAATAGGTCTAAATATTTTATTGTTTGTTTGTTACTTAATCAGAACAGATTTAGATAATTGTAAACTTTACAAGTAAGCCAGATGACTCCAGTCTATCAAATAATACCCTGTAAAGCAAAAATCAGTGTTTGTAAGAAACAAATCCATCATTAAGACATTTTTAACTTCAACCAACTATTTTGGGCTAAAATACAAGTCCTCTATCCAAAATATTGCTTCCTCCAGTGAACAAGTCTCAATCAGAAAGAAAAATATGCACAGATCAAGCACTGTTTACAAGTTAAAACCATCCAAAATAGTTATAAGCTAATGTTTGTTTCTTCATCAGAACAGATTTGGAGAAATTTAGCATTACATCACTTGCTCACCAGTGGATCCTCTGCAGTGAATGGATGCCGTCAGAATGAACATGAATGTGAAGCAGAAATCTGAGTGTTTAAAAAAAAAAAAAATCTATCATTAAGACGTTTTTAACGTCAACCAACTTGCATTGGGCTAAAATACAAGTCCTCTATCTAGAATATTGCTTCCTCCAGTGAATAATTCTCAGTCAGAAAGAGAAATATGCACAGATCAAGCAAGTTAAAACTGTCCAAAATCATTCTAAACAAATGTTTGTTTCTTCATCAAAACAGTTTAGAGAAATGTAGCATTACATCACTTGCTTGCCAATGGATCCTCTGCAGTGAATGGGTGCCATCAGAATGAGAGTCACTACTTCACAAGTAGTCCACAGGGCTCCAGTCTATTAAATATTTTTTGTAAAGCAAAAATGTAAGTGTTTGTAGGAAACAAATCCATCATTAAGACGTTTTTAACTAATGCACAGATCAAGCGCTGTTTATACAAGTTAAAACTGTTCAAAATAGTTGTAAACAAGTGTTTGTTTTTTCATCAAAACAGATTTACAGAGATGTAGCATTACATCACTTGCTCACCAATGGATCTCTCTTTGGTGAATGGGTGCCATCAAAATGAGAGCCCAAACCGCTGATAAAAACTTCACAGGACTTCAGTCTATCAAATAATCTCTTGTGAAGAAAAAATCTCATTTTTTAAAAATTAAGACATTTTTAACTTCAACCAACTATTTTGGGCTAAAATACAAGTCCTCTATCCAAAATATTGCTTCCTCCAGTGAACAAGTCTCAATCAGAAAGAAAAATATGCACAGATCAAGCACTGTTTACAAGTTAAAACCATCCAAAATAGTTATAAGCTAATGTTTGTTTCTTCATCAGAACAGATTTGGAGAAATTTAGCATTACATCACTTGCTCACCAGTGGATCCTCTGCAGTGAATGGATGCCGTCAGAATGAACATGAATGTGAAGCAGAAATCTGAGTGTTTAAAAAAAAAAAAAAATCTATCATTAAGACGTTTTTAACGTCAACCAACTTGCATTGGGCTAAAATACAAGTCCTCTATCTAGAATATTGCTTCCTCCAGTGAATAATTCTCAATCGGAAAGAGAAATATGTACAGATCAAGCAAGTTAAAACTGTCCAAAATCGTTCTAAACAAATGTTTGTTTCTTCATCAAAACAGATTTACAGAGATGTAGCATTACATCACTTGCTCACCAATGGATCTCTCTGTGGTGAATGGGTGCCATCAAAATGAGAGCCCAAACCGCTGATAAAAACTTGACAGGACTTCAGTCTATCAAATAATCTCTTGTGAAGAAAAAATCTGACTGTCTGTAAGAAACAAATCCATCATTAAGACATTTTTAACTTCAACCAACTATTTTGGGCTAAAATACAAGTCCTCTATCCAAAATATTGCTTCCTCCAGTGAACAAGTCTCAATCAGAAAGAGAATTGTGCACAGATCAAGCACAGTTTACAAGGTCAAGCTGGCCACAATATTTCTATACAAATGTTTGAACAGATTTAGAGAAATGTAGCATTGCATCACTTGCTCACCAATGGATCCTCTGTAGTGAATAGGTCCAAACAGCTGAAAAAAAGGTCGCAATAATCCATGCGACTCCAGGTCATCAATTGCCATCTTGTAAAGCGAAATGCTGCATGTTTGAAAGAAACAAATCCACCATTAAGATGTTTTTAACTTCAAACCACATTGCCTCTGGCTAAAATCCTCTATCCATAATATTACTTTCTCCAGACAGAAAGTAATTTCTCCAGTGTATATTTCTTTGACAGAAATGTACACAGATCAAGCACTGTTTATAAGTGAAAACAGCCCAAAACAGCACTGAACGAACGTGGCAGTGGATTTTGACGTGAGAGGACAACAGGGTTATGGCAAGAAATTATGTTTAGAAGTTAATGCAGTCTTTCACTTCACAAGATGTTGATGAATTATTGTGAAATTTTTATCAGCAGTCTGAACTCTCATTCTGCCAGCACCCATTCACTGCAGAGGATCTATTGATGAGCAAGTGATGTAATGCTACATTTCTGCAAATCTGTTCCCATAAATAAATAAAGCCGTCCACACCTTCGATGGCCTGAGGGTGAGTTTCAATCTTCATTCACCCAAAAATGAAAATTCTGTCATCATTCACCATCCCTCATGTTGTTCCAAACTTATGACGTCGGAAAGCCTTTCTAAAATATTGCCAATAAAGACTAATGCAATTACAACACTATATTGCAAACATTCAAGTCAACATTCAGTCAGTTCCTATAGTGGATATGCTGCTCTACTCAGAGATGTTAAGGTAGTGTAGTGTATGAAAAATAAACAAATATCCAAAGTCTATAGCAGCTGCTATAAGAGCAATGTTTTTTTTTAGCTTAAAAAACATCAACATGCAGTGTCTCGGGAATTGCACCGGGAGCGTTTTCACGATGTTTCGTAGTCTTGAATGTCGTGTTTTGTCTCTGCATGAGGTGTAGACAGGAGACGCAAGCGAGACCGCCTCTCACCCAGAACAGCATTTAATTGCAGTGATTAGCAGCATTACGGAGATAATTGTTAGATTCTGTGGTTCAGATTGGAGCTTTTGGGGATAATTTGCGCTGTTTTAATGTGTATGTATTGGCTTGATAAACTGGTTTCTCCAGGGAATCAAAAAACAGCCCTTCTCTCTGCAGGGGGCTTGAGGGAATCAGCCAGTCCTGAAATTGCCAGCCCTAATTTCGCTTCTCGACTTCGCGTCAGTCCTTTTGAACTCTCAGCTCAGGCTGTTTCTCTTTAATACGTATTCAAAACGTCTTCTATAACTAAGAATAACTAGCTTTTGCTAGGGAATAGTCTTTTCTGGTTGCAGTGTCTGCTTTACAACTTGCACAAATCAATTAGCTGTAAAATCCTAACTTTCCTGTACTGTACGTGTGTTTTTTATTTATTTATTTTTTATTTGGAAAGCTCTTATTCTTGGCTTTGAGGAGGCAAAGCATGGGCTGATAGTAGTTTGTCTCCTCCATATGATATAAAAGCATAACATGAGTTCAGCAGCCAGCAGAGCAGACTGTGTTCATGCGGATTTGGTGCAACATGCTCATTTGTGAGACAAAGAGTCAATTTTCCGTCTGTGCTTCTGTCTCTGGGGTGTGTGCAGATGAAAATCCGCTGCCATCAAACACCTTTCAGCATCACTTGCTGCGACACACAAGGCGCTCCCAAAAATAGGATGCGTGCGGTTGCGCATGCTCTAAAGACCCCGTAAAAGATGAATCATCTGCACATCAGACACTTTTTTTAAAGGTGACGCAGAGACTTGCTGAAGATCGACCCAATCATTCGAAAAGGTCCTGCCCTGAAAAATACAGCTTTTGTGACTTTTTTTCCTTCCATTTGCCAAATAAGTGCATTACAGATGTCACTGTACCACTTGGAAACGCTATAGACTGTTTGGAGGGGTCTAGGGTCTCGTTGCATTTGAGCTTATAATTTCATTGAGATGGAATGCAAAGTGTGGATAATTTTTTTAATAGCTATAATAAACATTGTAGCATAGTGAGTATACCTGTATATTGTACAAGGATGATTCATCTGGTATATTTTAGGTGCTCTTTCAGGTCATCATTCCCTTCTTGTCAGTTCACCTATCCACCTTCCTGTAACAGCTGTCACAGCAATTTGTAAATTTTATCTGTGAGGCTTCCGGTCTCATCCACTTCTAGCTATTTTTAGCTGTACAAAACAGCTTGTTTATCTATATACAGTTGAAGTCAAAGGTTTACACACAACTTGCAGAATCTGCAAAACATTAATTATTTTAGCAAAATAAAAGGGATCATATAAAAAGTGCATATTTTTTTTATTTAGTTCTGACTTAAGATATTTCACATAAAAGACATTTACATATTGTCTGAAAGAGAAAATAATAGTTTATAAAAAATGATTTGTTCAGAAGTTTACATACACTTGATTCTTAATACTGTGTTGTTACCTGAATGATCCACAGATGTGTTTTTTGTTTAGTGATATATGTTCATGAGTGCTAAACAGTTAAACTGCCTGCTGTTGTTCAGAAAAAAAATCCTTCAGGTCCC
>NC_133376.1:13992329-14032091 GCF_049309525.1 Garra rufa
CAAATGTTTTCACCCCTGGCCTTTAATGCATTGTTTTCTCCTTCTGGAGCATCAGTGACACTCACAGTGAACCTTCTGTAATAGTTGAGTCCCTCAGTTGTCCTCGGTGTGAAAAGATGGATCTCAAAATCATACAGTTATTGTTGGAAAGGGTTCAAATACACAAAAATGATGAAAAACCAAAGAATAAGAAGAACAGTGGGCAGTTTAACTGTTCAGGACAAACAAAGGACTCATGAGCAGAACAAATTTCGCTAAACAAAATAAAAATGAAATAAAAACTCAGCTGTGGATCATTAAGATAACAACACAGTATTAAGAATCAAGTGTATGTAAACTTTTGATTGGGGTAATTTTTATAAATTCAACTACTATTTTCTCTTGTGGACTATACGTAATGTCTTTTATGTGAAATGTCTTGTCAGTACTAAATAATAAAATAACATGCATTTTGTGTGATCCTCTTATTTTAGTAAAATAATTAACAGTTTGCAGATTCTGCAAGGTGTATGTAAACTTTTTGACTTGTATTTGACTTGTAAGCTGTATCTATCTAGATGCATATACTTTATTTATATGCATTTAAAAAGTAATCTATATAATCCAGCCTGATTTGAGAACGTTGCTTCATTTTATGTTACAACTTTTAGATTTACATGCAAGACATGCATTACATGTATGCATTGTATTGTACTTAAGATATATACATTTAAATCAAAATGAATATTTAAATAGAAAAAAAAACTATTTAAAAGAAAAAAATATCCCGCATTTTGCAAGATGCCTCAGAATGCTTTTGCAAGAATGCTTATCTGAAGCGCCTGACGATTTCGCGCTGATCTCCTTGTTATATTTAAACTGAGGCGATCATTTAAAAGCGTGACATCACGAAGAACACTCTGAGAGCCTCTGTGACACATTCAGTAGTTGGTAAGTGAGACCAGTAGGGGGTCGGATCGCTTTCCCCTGATCTCCAGCCTCCAGTCCAAGTTCGGTCTCAGTGCTGCATGAACGCACGGCGAGAGAGGGAGGACACTTCCCTCTCCGGCATCAAACGCGAGAGATGCGCTTCATCGCCTTAGGGGACTGGATGGATGGAGCGACAGGGTCATGAAGGTGTCCACAACCTCTGGGTTGGATTTAGGGGGCCGTTACCGCAGAAGGAGCCTATCCATAATTAATAAAAGCGAGTCGGAGATCCTAGAACCGAAGCGCAACCACCGGCGAGTCATGTCACCAACTGACAGCGCTTCCAGAGGAGCCGACGAGGAGGACAAGGGAGGATGAAGGAGGCAGAGGAGGATTATAATGAAGCTGAGTGGCAAAGGACTGTGCACCATCGTCTCCAGCAGTCTGCTCTTCGTGTGTGCCGTGAGCGCCGTGGTCGTGGGAATCAAATGCATCGCGTTGGGCTCCAGGGTGCGAGCGCACTTCCATCTGGCCACCGCGGCCGGCGCGTTCTACTCGGGCATTCTGGTGACTCTCGGGCAGGTCCTGATGGGGGTGGCGCTGGTCTTTTGCCGGGGCAAGCCCAGGTGTGCGAACTTTTTCCTCTTTGGGATCTTAGTGTTTCTTTTGGGGGTCCTGACGGCGTTCTCGGGCGCGGTGGTCGATGGAGACACCGTGTCCCTGGTGGAGAAAAAGTACGCGCACTATTGTATGGACTCTGTGGATGTAAACCCGGCGTGCGATCGGCTCAAGGTGTACCAGCGGGGTCTGGTGGTCTCCACTGTCCTTAACACTCTGGAGTGCCTCCTGGGGCTGATGAACCTGGTGATCATTAAGCGTTACCAAACGGCGCAGTTTCACCGGAGACGCCGGGCGCAGAGGCGGAGCGCACGGATCGTCCTGAACGAGGAGCGCGACTTCGCCGTCACGGAGTTCCAGCCGGTGTCCTACATCAACTTGGCGGTGTTTCACGCGTTGGACGAGGCGGACGGGGAGGTGCACAGTCGGGGCCACCCGTCCATGGAGCTGCCGGGCTACTCGCTCGCAAATCCGGAGCTTAATCACACGTACCCTTTTTCTTACCCGCTTCATAACGAGTTGCCACCTGCCTACGAGGACATATTCCCTGTAGAAGCGAGCAGCACATAGCAAAAAAGAGGAACCGAGTTGCAGTTTTGCAGTGACAATCAGGCATTCGGCACGCTGAACTTGGAATCGACCCGATTATTTCTATATTATGGTGACCAGCTGTTGCCTAATGCACTTTTTATTCACTGGAGGTTACAGCCAGCACTCGAAACCCTACAGTTGTTCATAAACTACAAAACGAACCTATGAGAAGGTAAACGTACTAAAAGGATTAAATATACATGCAAAATTTGTTTGTTTTTTTGACTGACTGACTGATTGTATTCTCAGTTCATCCCGAAATGTCGAAATCCCAAAGGTTTGTGTACAGGATTCCCATTGGAGTTTTTGGAATCTAAAAGATCCTGGTATTCTTACAGTATTCCTGCAGGGCACAAAACAAAAAAAGTTGCCAATTGGCCAAAAAGAACAAATCAGAAGGTAAACATACTGGAAGTATACATGCAACATTTGTTTTTTGACCTTCCTGATTGATTGTACTCCCAATTAATCCCTAGTCAAAGTCCTAAAGGCTTGTGTACAGGATTCTTTGTTGTAACTAACAAGCAACCAACCATAAAAGAACCGTTTTATAGGATTCCAACAGGACACAACACAAAAAAGTTCCCAGACTTATGATAAAAGGTAAACTGTATGCATGCAACATTTGCTTTCTGGCCACTGTAAAGGCTTTGTGTGTGTTTGATGATTTAGAACTAATCATTTAGAACCAGAAACATAATTGTGTTAGTATTCCAACAGAAAAAAAAAAGAAAGAAAAAAAATCCCAGTTAAGCTATTATGATTTACAACAATAAAATGCCCCTGTAGGACATCAAAAGTATTCTAAAAGACCTTTATATTCAGCCTCATGTTTTGTTTAGAATCTCTTCATCCCTGATGTTTCAGACAAAAAGCCACTGCTGTTGGCGACACTTAAATGACAGGCTTTACCCATTGGACAGAACATTTCTGCTTAGCACTGTAGTGAATGTGAGATGTTATTAATGTTGTTTCACACTATTAAAAATAAAGGTGCTGCATGATGCCATAGAAGAACCCCTTTTGTCTAAATGGTTCCATAAAGAGCTTTTAACATCTGAAGAACCTTTCTGTTTTGCAAAAGGTTCTTTGTGGCGAAAGAAGGTTCTTCATATTATAAAAAGGCAAGACAGAGATGTTCTTTAAAGAACCTGTGACTGAATGGTTCTTTGTGGAACCAAAAATGGTTCTTCTATGGCATCACAAAAGAACTGTTTAAAGCACATTGTATTTAAGAGTGCAGAGTAACAGAAGAAAATACAATTCTTCTCTTTACAGCAGTTTATGTCAAACTTGTCAGCCAACCAACACTTAAAGCCATCAACGTAAACTATTTAATTTTCCCATCCGGACCAATAAAAAAAGTACCTAACACCTTTCACTGACCAGTAGCAAGAAATCCAATAAAATCCAAACAGCGCTCAAAGAATCAAATCTGAATTCCTGTAGGAATTTTCCTTTAGGATCAGCACTAAATTCTGATTGAAGTTTCATTGGGAATCCTGTACACTGTATTTTTTGACTAGGGATGCAGATGTATTTTCTCGATGTGGCTCAATTGTTTTCCCTCATATTGCTTACGTTTAGCTTCTGAATAAAAGGTGTATTTACTCTCTCTCCTGATGTTGCTGTTGAGTTGAGGTTAACTAACACGTTTGTGCATGCAGTGCTTCTCGGGAGGTGACAGCATGTCTGCCTGCAGCAGGTGTTGCCATGGTTCCTTGACCCTTTTTCTACCTGCATGTAATTAGATATGTAACAACCCAGTCTTTGAAATGCAGATTTGCTTGGTTTGTCAAGTTTGATCTGGTGTACAAAGCAAAGCAGGTTGTTTAATGTAACAAACACATTCATACGTTTCAGTTTAGCGTTTTAGAAAGATCTCTTTGAATAGATTTCGCTGAATGCCACAGGGACATTTTCAAAGAGCTGCGCTTTTCCTCTGAGGTATTATATGCATTACAAACACGTCGAGAATATGCCTGAGTCCCGTAATTATTCTGAGTGGATATTATGTGCTTTGGCACAACACCAAAATCTCTGATGAGGCTTTTTCCGATTACAGAGAGCTTTTGTCTGAGATGCTACTGGAGCTGGACAGAGAATGGGGTCTAAAAGTCTGAGACCAGTCCGAGACCACGAGTGAAAGTACTGCCATTTTCGTAATGTTGTTTGCTTTAATGACAGCACCACTGAAAAGCCTGATGATCATTTTCTGAGATGGTCCAAAAAGCATTTTGAGGATTTGTGCGAATAATTTTAGTCAGAATATACACTACCATTCAAAAACTTGGGGCTGTATTAGTTAAAGTAATATTTTGGATGTTTTATTACAATTTAAAAGAACTGCTTTCTACGTGAATATATTGTCAAATTTAATTATTTCGGTAATGAAAAGCTGAATTTCCAATCCAGTCTTCATCTTTCAGAAATCTTAGACTTAGACTTATTGTTCATTTTGTGGTTCTTTGATGAATTGAAAGTTTAAAAGAACAGTATTTAAAATAGAAATCTTTAATAACATTATGTCTTCACTGCCACTTCAAATTAATGCATCTTTGCTGAATAGAACTATTCATTTCTTAATAAATATATAGATGTCAAAAATCATACTGACCCCAAACTTTTCGAAAACTAGTCATCTAAAAACTGAATTTGTCATTAATTTCCTTTGTTTTAATTGGAACTGTAACTGTTTTCCAGCTTTAAAGGATTAGTCCACTTCCAGAATAATAAATATCCTGATAATTCACCCTCATTTCATCAGATGTTCATGTCTTTCTTTCTTCAGTCAAAAAGAAATGAAGGTTTTTGAGGAAAACATTCCAGGATTTTTCTCCATATAGTGGACTTCAATGGGGATCAATGGGTTGAAGGTCCAAATTGCAGTTTTAATGCAGCTTCAAAGGGATCTACACAATCCCAGACAAAGAATAAGGGTCTTATCTAGTAAAACATTCGTCATTTTCAAGATTTTCTTTTTAACCACAAATGCTCATCTTACTCTATAGCTCAACCTCACGCATAGTTGGCAGAAGCCAGACCCAGTGTGTCCAAAGCAAATGTTGGAAGAAAGTTCTTTACAACAAAAGGTAAAACAATAATGTCGGATTATTTTAAAGTTGAAGGAGAAAATGAGATGCAGTTTTTGACTCTACCCTATTTTTTTAACTGATGTACACAGATGAAGAATTGACTACCTGTTACCTTTCCAATGTGATTACATAATGCGTAAAGTCATAGACGCGCATTGACAAGGATTTGTGGTTAAACGGTATATAAATTTGTACTTTTTTTCAGAAAATGACCGAAAGTTTTGCTAGGTGAGACCTTTATTCCTCGGCTGGGATCGTGTAATGCCAATTGAAGCTGAACTGAAACTGCAATTTGGACCTTTCACTAAATGGAGAAAAACCTGGAATGTTTTGCTCAAACACCTTTATTTCTTTTCGACTAAAGAAAGACATGAACATCTTGGATGACATGGGGGTAAGTAAATTATAAGGAAAGTTAAATTCTGGAAGTGAACCAATCCTTTAAATGAAGAGAAAAAAATCCAGATTTTCAGCTTGATCTCAGGCTTTTGTACCCCTACTGTATATATTGTGGAAATTTTCATTGAAACCCCCTTTAGCCTGTTTGAAGCTCGTAGTGAGTGCTGGTGTACAGTACAAGTGAACAAATCTTTCATGTTAAGTGTGTTTTCATGAAAGACCCAAAAATGAGACATCGTATCCTCAGCCTTGTGATTTGTTTTCCTCGTCTCTGAAATGTCAGACAAAAAGCCATTGCTGCTGGCGACATTAAAATGACAGGCGTTACCATTCAGACAGAAAATTTCTGCTAAGCAGTGTTGTGACTGTGGGATATTATTAATGTTTTGGCATCGTGTTGTTCCAGAGTAATAGGAGAACATGCCCCCGAATGTTGAGCTAAAATGCACAAGCAACAACACTTTGCTTTTCAGCATATCCAACTTGTTTGGTTGGTTAGAAAGATGCTTAATGGTGTAGTTACCATTTCTTCCAGCAGGGACAAATAGAGCCATGTTAAGGGAATAGTTCAACCAAAAATGAAGCTTTGCTGAAAATGTACTCACGCTAAGGCCATCCAAGATGTAGATGAGTTTGTTTCTTCACTAAATTTGGAGAAATGTAGGATTACATCACTTGCTCACCAATGGATCTTCTGCAGTGAATTGGTGAGAGTCCAAACGGCTGATAAAAACATCACAATAATCCACACCACTCCAGCCCATCAATTAACATCTTGTGAAATGAAAATCTGCATGTTTGCAAGACATTTTAACTTTAAAACTTTAAAGCTTTTGGTTAAAATATGAATCCATAATTCATAATAACGCTTCCTTCAGTGAAAACGTCCATCTCCTGTTGTCCTCTCACATCAAAATCCACTAACTGATTTGGACTGTTTTCAATGGTGCTTAATCTGTGCATATTTCTGTCCCGATTTAGACTTTTTTCAATGGAAGAAGCAATATTATGGATAGAGGATTCATATTTTAGCCCAATGCAATGGATACAATTAAAAACATCTTAATAATAGATTTGTTGCTTACAAACTCACAACGTTTCGCTTCACAAGACATTAAGTGATTGATTGGAGTCATGTGGATTACTGTGTTGTTTTTATCAGCTGTTTGGACTCTCATTCTGATGGCACCCATTCACTGCAGATGATTCACTGGTGAGCAAGTGATTTAAAGGGGTAGTTCACCCGAAAATGAAAATTTAATGTTTATCTGCTTACCCCAGGGCATCCAAGTTGTTCAGTAGGTGACTTTGTTTCTTCAGTAGAACACAAACAAAGATTTTTAACTCAAACCGTTGCAGTCTGTCAGTCATATAATGGCAGTCAATGGGACCCACGGCTTTGAGAGTCAAAAAAACATACACAGACAAAACCACATTAAACCCTGTGGCTCGTGATGATACAGTGAGGTCTTAACATACAATATAATCTGTCTGTGCAAGAAACTGAACAGTATTTATATCAATTTTTTACCTTTGATCCAAGGCAATGTCCAACTGTCCTGAGCGCGTTCACAACAGCCAGCGCATGATGCTTGTGCTTATCCTGATTGTTGCAACTGATAAAAAACTAAAAGATTATGTTTGCTTGTGTGAACTCAATTGGGAGTGTTGACTTTTTTTACCGACTTTCGACTTTTGAGCCTGATTGACTGAAGTTAAGGTTGCTTGCTCTTCGTCATGCGCCGGCTGTTGTGAACACGCTCAGGACAGTTAGACATTGTGGTGGATCAGAGGTAAAAAATGATATAAATACTGTCCAGGTTCTTGCACAGACTAATTGTTTCGCGTGTTAAAACCTCAATGTATCGTCACGAGCCGCAGGGTTTAATTTGGTTTTGTCTGTTTATGTTTTTTTGACTCTCAAAGCCGTGGGTCCCATTGACTGCCATTATATGACTGACAGACTGCAACGGTTTGAGTTAAAAATCTTCGTTTGTGTTCTACTGAAGAAACAAAGTCTCCTACATCTTGGATGCCCTGGGGGTAAGCAGATAAACATCAAATTTTCATTTTTGGGTGAACTGTCCTTTTATTGCTACATTTCTCCAAATCTACGTTTCAAAGGAATAACCTCATCTACATCTCGAATGCTACGTTTTTGTATCTTTGGGTGAACGATTCCTTGAACTAGCCAAACTTGAATGTGACCAGATGTGAATGAAAGATGGCACTTAGGCAATTCATTGAAATTTGGTTCATGCATGATCGCCTTTATCTAATGGCGACTGTTGCATTTTGAGAGGTTGTAAATATTTTAAGCACATTTTTTTTTTTTTGCATCATGCTTTCCTTCACAATGTCACCCTTCTCAAGTTTGATATGCTATTGAGCTTGGATACTTACCAATTTTCCTCATGAGAATTTGCTCATCATTAATAGAACTAAAAGAGCTCTGAATATGTATTAATAGCTTAGAAGGGAAGCTATGCCCCTTTGAAAATGGCAATCGTGCAGAATAACAACTGCATGATGGGAAGCTAAATACCGTCATTGTGTTTCTGAGGTGTAAGACGCTTCCAACTGTGAAAAGTGCCTTTTTGAACGAATCCTGTAAAGATATTTTTGATAAAAAAATTCATAGGGGTGACTTAAGGTAAGGAAAAAATGGTAGAAAGTACATTTAAATTTAGGTTACATCCGTTGGAAATGTCGTTAAAGGTCAGGGAAAGTTCTGAAATTGGTCGCACTGCTGACTTTTCCATTCTTTTATGGCAGATCTTCAGAAATGGTTTAATTTAGCTAATGGAAGTGAGCGACGTGTAATGCAATTTACTTGTTGCCTCATTCTCAGCCCATTTTCTGTTATCTATTATTCAAATGACCAGGACAAGAAATCGCAATGTTCTGCCCATTTTAAATTATTATTATGCTTTTTTTTTTTTTTTTTTTTTTTTGCGCATCTCTGCCTGCGGCCTTTAATTTTGATAATGAAATATACAGTCTAGTAGTTAATGCAAAATGTATTGCTTATTTGTCTGACAAAAATGACTGTTTAT
The DNA here is from genome assembly GCF_049309525.1 of Garra rufa. Lineage (NCBI taxonomy): Eukaryota > Metazoa > Chordata > Actinopteri > Cypriniformes > Cyprinidae > Garra > Garra rufa. The sequence continues at coordinate 14,000,998 of NC_133376.1, forward strand.
GGCCTTTCCCCTAGAGTATATGAGTCAATTGTCTGAGATGTCATGATTTCACTATTCATTCCTCTAAAGGGACCAAATAGACATGCCCTAAATAAGCTTTCTTTCTCACACTAAACTTTTCATGCAAGTTAAAATTGTACACATCAACTGTACGTTCACACTGATTACAATTACAGCCATTCTCATTCAATCAGGACTGTATTTTTCAACTTCAGTGGCACAAATGACTTGTAAAGGCTTTGTTGAGCACTCTGAAGTCTTCTAGTCCTACCTCTGTAATGTGTTAGATTTCTGAGTGAAACGGGTTATTCAGCTAGACAAAAAAAATGTAGGCCAGGACTCGATTTAATCCTTTTGGGAATTTATTGAATTGTGAAAAGTGGCTGTTATTTATCTAGACTGGAGATGTCAGCGGGAAAAAGGAAGTGGTCATGTTTTGATAGGAGATTAAAGTATTTTTCACAATGTAGATACAAAAGGAAGGAAATGTCCTATATCTTTTGCTGTTGATGTCAAAAGTCATCCGTCAGTCAAACTCTACCATATTTTGGACACTTTACTGAAGTTACAACATGGACCAACCATGAATAAAAATATGCTAAATAATAGAAAATACAACCCAAGTAACATTAAATATGGGTTTAGTGAGGATAAACATATTGTGCCAAACCATAACATGTTTTGTGTGGTGAATTATTGCTTGCTGAAAGCATGAAACCATGGAAATTTAGATATATTAAAAATACTAGAACTATAATGACATATATTTTCCAGTTTTTCTATTTCAGCCTATATCTTTTTAATCTTGCACATCGGACCTCTAGTTAAATTTAACACGTTATAATGTTTAAATTTGAGGGCATTTTTGTAGCTAAATAATTCTGGTACTGTGTTGGTCAAATTGCATGCCAATATGGATAAACCATGAATAAAAATATGCAAAATAAAAGAATATACAAACCAGGCTACATTAAATATGTAAGAATACACATTTTGTGCCAAACTGTAATGTGAATTATTGCCAGCTGAATGCATGAATACAAACACAAGAGCCTATGCCTTGATTTGCAAATTATACATTTTAAACATTGATTTTGAGGGTATTTTTGTAGCTGAATAATATTGGTACTTGATGTTGTGTTGTCTAAAAATGACCTAAATCTACCAATTAAATGACTTAAATCTAACAATTTTGGTCACTTGATAGAAGTTAGTCAAATTACATGCCAAATGGACGAACCATGAATAAAAATATGCAAAATAATAGAGAATACAGCCTAAGTAACATTAAATACGGGTTTAGTGAGGGAAAACATTTTGTGCCAAACCCAAAATGTGTTTTTTTTGTGGTGAATTATTGCTTGATAAAAGCATGAAATCCTGGAAATTTAGAGATATTAAAACACTAGGACTATGAAGACATATATTTTCCAGTTTTTCTATTTCAGCTTGTGTCTTCTTAATAATCTTGCATATTTTTGGGCCTCTAGATGATGAATTCAACATGTTCTAATGTATGAATATGAATAATTCTGTAGCTAAATAACTTTGGTACTGTGTTGTCGTTTTTTAAATGACTTAAATCTACCATATTTTGGTAATATATTTTGGTTACTTATACTTGGTTGACTTTGATGACTAAATAATTCCAGTCCTAGTATTGGTTCACTTTTTAAATGACCTATAACTAACATATTTTTGGTCAAAAACTACCACATTTTTCACTTGATAGAAGTTATTCGAATTTCATGCCAACATGGACAAACCATGAACAAAAATATGGAAAAATAAAAGAAAATACAACCTGAGAAACATTAGATGCAGATTTAGTGCATTTTGTACTTAACTGTAATCTTTTATGTGGGGAATTTATTGCTTGCTGAAAGCAAGAAACCATAGAAATTCAGAGATTTCAGAAACAAGAACTGAAAAAAGATATACATTTTCCAGTTTTCCTGTTCAGCCTGTGGCTTCTTAATAATTTTGCTTATTATTGTGCCTCTGGATGGTTTGACTTTGGCATTTTTGTAGCTAAATAATTATGGTACTGTGTTTATTCACTTTTAAATGACTTAAATCGACCATATTTTGGTCAAACTTTACCATTTTTTTCACTTGATAAAAGTTAGTCAAACTACATGCCAACATGGACAAACCATGACACTTTAACACAAGCATTTTTGGGTCTCTGGATGATAGATTTAAAACAGTTCAAGGTTTGATTTTAAGGGCATTTTTGTAGCTAAATAATTCTGGTACTGTGTGTTGTGTAGCCTTTTAAATGACTTAAATCGACCATATTTTGGTCACTTGATACAAGTTATAGTCAAATTACATGCAAATGGATGAACCATGAATAAAAATATGCAAAATGAAAGAAAATACAACCCAAGCAACATTTATTACAGATTTGTGAGGATACGCATTTTGTGCAGAACTATGAAGAATTATTGCCAGCTAAAAGCATGAAACCATCTATATTTAGAGATATTACAAACACAAAAGCCTGTGTCTTGATTTGCAAATTGTTGGGCCTCTGGATCGTAGATTTAAACCATTTCAGTGACTAATTTGAAGGGCATTTTTGTAGCTAAAAAATTGTGGTGATTTAAATTACCATATTTTGGTCACTTGATAGAAGTTAGTCAAATTACATGCCAAATGGATGAACCGTGAATAAAAATATGCAAAATAAAAGAAAATACAACCCAAGCAATGTTAAATACGTGTTTAGTGAGGATAAACAGTTTGTACCGAACTGTAATATGTTTTATGTGGTGAATTATTGTTTGCTAAAAGAATGAAACCTGTTCAGCGTGTGTCTTCTTAATAATTTTACGTATTGTTGGGCCTCTAGATGGCAAATTTAACACAGTTCAGTTTGACTTTGAGGGAATTTCTGTAGTTAAATATTTCTGGTTCTGTATTGGTTCACTTTTTAAAATTACCTAATGTACCATATTTTTCTTCACTTGATGGAAGTTAGTCAAGGACAAACCATGAATAAAAATATGCCGAATAAAAGAAAACACAACCCAGGCTACATTAAATATGGATTTAGTGAAGATAAACATTTTGTGCCAAACTGTAATGGGTTTTGTGTGATGAGTTATTGCCAACTAAAAGCATGAAACCATCAAAATTTGGAGATATTACAAACACGAGCCTGTGTCTTGATTATAATTCCAGAAATAGTTGTAATAGATTTACAACATTTCGGTGTTAAGTTCTAAAGGCCTTTTTGTAGCTAAATCATTTTTGTACTGTGTGTTGTGTCATTTTTTAAAATGACCTAAATCTACCATATTTTGATCACTTGATAAGTTACATGCTATCATGAACAAACCATGAATAAAAATATGCACAAATAAAAGAAAGTACAACGCAAGCAACATTAAATACAGTTTAGTGAGGATAAACATTCTGTAATGTGTTTTGTGGGTCACCTTTTAAATAATGAATCTGCCATATTTTGGTTAAACTCTACCAAATTTGGCCACTTGATAGTTAGTCAAATTAAGCCCAGTTCAGACTACACAATTGTTTTGTCGGTTATGACAGTCACTGTGTCAGATTATGCAAATTTGACTCCTAATATCTTGTCGTGAACAAGGAACATGTCACATTGAACATTGTACAATGGCTAGCAGACAGTGGGTTTTGCTCTGACTTGTTGTCAGTAAAGCCTGTAAAAAAGATCTGACAGTGAACACAAATCTGGATTGCGTAAAGAGGAAGCTACTGTCAAAGAGAGCTGAGGTAAAATAGTTTTTATTAGACCTCACTCTGTCGCAGTATAGTCCCTTGAGGAAACATCATAAATGCAGGAGTATTGTTGTCATAGTGCCACAAACATTTTCTCCGTTGTAAAATTCCACCTAGCAGGACTGATACTATTGCCTCTCTTTTGTTTTGGCTTGTTTGAAAGAATGTACGAAGGCACTTCTGTGCTCACAGTGTCACAGATGTGACAGAACTCATTGTGGACGACATAAAAAAAATGCTAGTCTTTCTGTGTTGACGTTGTGAAGCATCGCAGACATCAGTTGTTGTCCACTATGACACCAAAATTGGGCCTGAACCAGGCTTTAGAGTAATTACAAACACAAGAACTATATAAAGACATGCACTAAATGGACAAAAGTACTGGGACACCCCCTTCTTTAGAACAGAAAAAGGCACTTCCAAAACTGTGGCAACAAAGATGGAAACAATTCATGTATTTATAAATTGCATTTCCATCTCTGTTGCAACCATTTTGGAAGTGTCAAAAATGACTGTACACATCGGTGATGAGTTTTTGGCTCAAAGTCTGCATTTAAAGTCACTCCAGAGGTGTTCAGATGGGATTAGGACTTTGCTTTCTGCAGACCAGTCAAGTTCGTCCACACTGACTCAATCAATCATTTCTCTTTGAACCTTGCCTTATACACAGAACATTGTCATGTTAGAATAGTCAAGGGTCCTGTCAAAGCTGTTGCTATCAAATTAAAAGAACACAATACCCTGGAATATCTTGATATGCTTAAACATTAGGGTTTGTACCCATGGAAATTACTACAGTAGTCAAACCTGTTCATTAGAATAGGGTGTCCCAAAACTTTTGGCAATATTGTGTATATTTTCCACTGTTCATATTTAGCCTGTGACTTGTTTGTAATTTAGCATATTGTTGGGCTCCTGGATGGTATCTTTAAAACATTTCCAGGTTTAATTTTGAGGGCATTTTTGTTTCTTTTTAAAGCTAAACAATTCTGGTACTGTGTTGGATTGCCTTTTAAATAACTTAACTCAATCATATTTTGGTCAAACTCTTCTATAGTTTGTTACTTGACAGAAGTTAGTCAAATGGCATGGCGAATGGACAAACCATGAATAAAAATATGAAAAATGAAAGAAAATACAACCCAGGCAAAATTAAAGTGGGTTTAGTGATGATAAACATTTTGTGCTCAACTGTAGTATGTTTTATGTGGTGAATTATTGCTCACTGAAAACATAAAATCATCTAAATTTTGAAATACACAAGAAAAAAAAAACAAAAAACACAAGAAACATAAATGTTCCAATTTGCCAGTTTAGCCTGTGTCTTGATGATAGTTTTGCAGATTTAACACTTTTCAATGTTCGACTTTTTAATGCATGCTTGTTTAGTTTTGTATGTTACACGATTCTAGTAACATGTTTATTTCTATGTCTGTTAAACATACATTTTTCAATTTTCTTATTCAGCCTGTCTTTTTTTTTAATTTTGCATATTATTGGGCTTCTAGATGGTATCTTTAAAACATTTCCGAATTTAATTTTGAGGGCACTTTAGTTTCTTTTTACAGCTAAACACTGTAAAAAAAATCCTGTAGAAATTACAGTAACTTACTGGCAGCAGTTTTCTGTAAATTAACAATACTGTGTTTATATTTACAGTACCATTTATCTAGCTGTAAATGTATATACAGTATGTTTACTGTACTTTTCCAGTTTTACTGTATGTTTACTGTATTTTACTTTCTCCAGTAATATATTGCAATACAAGAAAAATATATAATTTAAACAAAAATTAAGCAATGACAACTGTGTAACTTTTAAAGTTTTTAATTGTTCAGTTGTTATTTTTGCAATAACATTAACATTTTCACAGATTTAGTTAAGACTCAAACAAAACATTATTAGTATATATTACAGCATATAATATTCTAACTATGCCTTTGAAATAACTTAAATCGACTATGTTTTGGTCAAACTCTACCATAATTTGGTCACTTGACAGAAGTTAGTCAAATGGCATGCCAACTGGACAAACCATGAATAAAACTATGAAAAATGAAAGAAAATACAACCCAGGCAACATTAAATGTGGGTTTGGTGATGATAAACATTTTGTTCCGAACTTTAGTGTTTTATGTGGTGAATTATTGCTCACTGAAAACATAAAATCATCTAAATTTTGAAATACACAAGAAAAAAAAAACACAAGAAAGATACATTTTCCAATTTTCCAGTTCTGCGTGTGTCTTGATGATAATTTTGCAGTTTGGATGGTAGATTTAACACCTTTCAATGTTTGACTTTTTAATGCATGTTTGTTTCATTTTGTATGTTACACAATTCTAGTACCGTGTTGGGTTGCCTTTTAATTTACTTAAATCTACCATATTTTGGTCAAACTCTACCATAATTTGGTCAGTTAAAAACACAAGAACTATATAAAGACATACATTTTCCAATTTTTTTGTTCAGCCTGTGTCTCATTTATAATTTTGGATATTATTGGGCTTCTGGTTGGTATCTTTAAAACATTTCGGAGTTTAATTTTGAGGGCACTTTTGTTTCTTTTCAAAACTAAACACTGTAAAAAATTGCCTGTGGAAATTACAGTAACTTACTGGCAGCAGTTTGCCAGTAACTTATTGTAAATTGAACTTACAGTAACAATACTGTATTTATATTTGCAGTGCCATTTATCTTGATTTAAATGTATTTACAGTATGTAGACTGCACTTTTCTAGTTCTACTGTATTTTTACTGTATTTTACTTTTCTCCAGTAATATATTTATAATTTAAACAAAAAATAAGCAATGACAGCTGTGTTACTTTTCATGTTTTCTTGCAATAACATTAACATTTTCACAGATTTATTTAAGACTTAAACATTATTACAAACTATTATATATATATATATTACAGCACATACTATTCTAACTATGCCTTTAAATAACTTAAATCGACCATATTTTGGTCAAACTCTACCATAATTTAGTTGAATTATTGCTTGCTGAAAGCGTGAAATCATACTGACACTTAGAGAATATACATTTTTACATTTTCCTGTTCAGCCTGTGCCTTGATAATAATTTTGCATATTGTTGAGCATCTGGATGGTAGATTTAATGTTTTTCAATGTTTGACTTTTTAATGCATGTTTGTTCAGTTTTGTATGTTGAACAATTATGGCACTGTGTTGAGTCAAATTAAACTTACAGTAACAATACTGTTTTTATATTAACAGTACCATTTATCTTGCTGTAAATGTATTTACAGCATACATACTGTACTTTTCCAGTTTTACTGTATTTCTACTGTATTTTACCTGTAAAATATACAGTCATTGTATGGTCTTTTCTCCAGTAATATATTGCAATACAAGAAAAATATATAATTTAAACAAAAAAAAAAAGCAATGACAACTGTGTAACTTTTAATGTTTTTAATTGTTCAATTGTTATTCTTGCAATGACATTAACATTTTCACAGATTTATTTAAGACTTAAACATTATTACAAACTATTATATATATTTATTTATATTACAGCACATACTATTCTTACTATGCCTTTTAAATAACTTAATTCTACCATATTTTGGTCACAATTTCACTCAGCCTATGTCTTGTTTATAATTTTGGATATTGTTGGGCTTCTGGATGGTGTCTTTAAAACATATCAAAGTTTTGTATAATTTTGAGGGCATTTTTGCTCATTTTTGAAGCTTAACCATTCTGGTACTGTATAGGGTCGGCTTTTAAATCTTAAATCTACCATATGTTGGTCAAACGCTACCATAATTTGATCACTTGATAGAATGCCTGATGAATAAAAAATATGAAAAATAAAGAAAACATAACCCAGGCAACATTAAACATGGGTTTAGTGAGAATAAAATGTAATGTGTTTGTGTGGTGGATTATTACCAGCTGAAAGCATGAAACAGTGAAACCACTGACATTTAGAGATATTAGAAACACTTTTAGTTTTTCTAGTCTAGATTTAAAACTCAGTGTTTGACTGTAAGGGCATTTTAATTTTTTTGTACGCTGAACAATTCTGGTGCTGTGTTGGGTTGCATTTGACAGACTTAAATCGGGATGAAACAAAACTAGTTGAGCCACCGGAATAGCATTCGCTGATGAATAGTGCAGTAAATAGGGTTTATATTTCACACAGGCTCTGGGGCGTCTGTTTAAGGCAGTAGAAGTGTGAGAATGCTTGAGATTCATAGTTGTGCTGCTGATTGAGCTCCAGCTCTGCAGTGAAATCTGTCTCGGCACAGGTGAACTGTTTCCAGCAAGGCAGATGATGAAAGAAGCGCCATCAGGGCTTCAGAGCAAACAGCGCTTGTTATGCACGATCTGCCTCATGGACTTTGATGCTTCTATTTTTAAGTGTGATATATTTGCCTGTTATGTTTCACATGTGGCTGTGGGAATAAAGCATTGCTTGTGTAATGGAAGTTTACTCACTCTTAAATTAAGCTTTTTGTTTTAGATGGTAAGTGTTTTAGAAATTGTGTGTGTTTTAAGTATTTAGGCTTATGTCTAAACAGATGAGTTTTATGAAAACATATGCATGCAGGGCAGATTTCAAGATGGGAAGAAATAAGATTTAAAATGTATTTTGCATTAAAGGGGTCATTGGATGCAAAACTCACTTTTACATGTTGGTTGAACATATATGTGTTTTGGCAGTGTTTGTGTACACAACCACCCTACAATGATGATCCACCCAGTGGTATTTTTTAATCTCTATAAATAATATCCCCTTTTTCAAATCAAGCCATTCTCATTGGCTGTGTGACGTCACACCAACCAAGACCGCTCCCATAATAGTTGATTGGCATGGCCGTTTTACCTTAGACCTGCCCTAATAATAAAAATCTCACCAAAAATATAAATTTCCTAGACAAAATTTACACCAAAATAAGAAAAATATTTATTATTTTTGTAAGATTTATGCATTTCAGTATTATTTTCATTACAGTATCTTATGTTCACTTTTGAGTGATGTTATTTTAGTATCAGTGAAACTTTTTTTTTTCTCCATTTTTTTGTTTTGTCTTTATTTTTTCTTTTCATTATTTTTTACATTTCAGTTTATCTATTTTAGTACATCAACTACATCAGCTAACTAAATGAGAAATGCTGCCTTGGAACTAGCTAAAATAAGATTTTAAAACATATTTTATGCACATTTTAAGTAACAGTTTTAATGATTTTAGTTTTAGTTAACTATAATAACCCTGAAAAAGTTTTTTTTCTTTTTGTAGTCCCTCAGGACCCCTTTAAAATCTTTCAGGTTGGAGGGTCTCCTTGCCATCACCCTGATCATTAGCTCCCTCCACAGATTCTCAATTGGATTTAAGTCAGGACTCTGGCTGGGCCATTGCAAAATGTTCATGTTTTTGTCTGCTAACCATTTCTTCACCACGTTTGCTGTGTGTTTTGGGTCGTTGTCGTGCTGAAATGTCCACTGGTGCCCAAGGCCACGTTTCTCTGCAGACTGCCTGATGTTGTTGTTGAGAATTTGGATGTATTGCTCCTTTTTCATGGTGCTGCTTACTGTGATTAGGTTCCCTGGTCCACCGGCTGAAAAACACCCCCAAAACATTAGGTTCCCATCACCATGTTTGACAGTGGGGATGGTGTTCTTAGGGTTGAAGGCTTCTCCTTTTTTACACCAAATGAAGGCTACACCATTGTGGCCAAACAATTAAATTTTTATTTTGATGAGCCAGATGAGCATTTGCAAAGGCCAAGTGGGCTTTTGTGTGCCTTATCTGGAGAAGTGGTGTCCTCCTTGGTCTGCATCCACGGAACCCAGCGGTGTGCAGTGTCCGTTGGACTGTCTGCCTTGAGATGTTGCCACCAGCAGAGCCCAGATTCATCAGGATGGCCTTTTTTTTTTTTTTTTTTTACATCTCTCACTATCCTCCTGGCCAGCACAGGTGTCACTTTTGGCTTCCGACCACGTCCTCTGAGATTTTTCACAGTGCGGAACGTCTTAAATTTTTTAATAATACTTTGCACTGTAGCCACTGGAACTTCAAAACATTTAGATATGGTCTTATAGCCCTTTCCTGACTTGTGAGCAGCCACAATGCGCAGCCGCAGGTCCTCAGTGAGCTCCTTTGTCTTAGCCATGACTGTCCACAAACCAACAGCAGAGAGCTTCTGTTTTTCAGCTGTTGAGTTGATTAAAACAGCTGTTCCCAATGAATCAGGATAATTAGGATGCTTTAGAACAGCTTGGACTATTTGGAATGGTATAGAACTTTGGATTTTTTCTATAGACTGTGCAAAGGGTATGAATAATTTTGGACATGCCACTTTTTTGTTCAAATGTAAATAAAAGCTGAGAAATATTTTATTCCACAATGATGCCTCTTGTACATCGTCTTATTGTCTTTTGGGAGAAGCCTGTGTCATTTCCGGTCCAAAAAAAACAAAAAACTTGCTGGTTGAATAAAAGTAACTTAAAGTCAAAATTTGCCAGGGGTTATAAATAATTTCGGGCTTGACACTGTATATGTATATATTACTATATCAACTTAAACTAAACTAACTAGCTAAAATAAAAAGCTTTTTTAATATTTTATTTTATGTTCATTTTAAGTAACAATTTTATAATGGTTGTAGTTTCAGTTTTACTTAACTATATTAACTAGGGGTGGGCATAGATTAATTTTTTTAATCTAGATTAAAATGGCTAATTTGAATTCTGCTGAAGGCATTCAGAATATGTGTGCTACCCAAATAATGACTAAAAGTAAGTCTTCGAGAACGGGCCAGGTGGCGCATTAGAACAGGCGCTCATCTCCTGTTTCCAAAATGCATCACAAACTGCTTGACAATTGCATTTACAACATAATTACCTATACAAACTTGTGTAACCAAGTACTTCTGCGCAAAAGGCTGCACGACGTGCGCGTAGCCGTTAAATACACAGACGCGCACGGGCATGGATAGCCTATCTGCGTGCATAGTCTTCGGTTAAACTGCGTTGCTTTTAGAAGCGTCAATTCAGTTGTTGCATATAGTTTAATGTCTTTATTTCGGGATTATCAAAGTAAATTATAACTCACGTGCCCCAGTAAAAAGGGTCTAGCAACGCACCTGCCCTGAAGCGGCTTCATAACTGCATCCATGTTTGCACGTCTCATTTGATGTGGTAATTTCACAGAAGTTGAAGACTCGTTCTCGCCCCCTACAGTGCAATTCGACTAGGTATACATCCGCGCTAAAATATCAAGGTGAAAGTCATCATATCTTGTGTAGTTTAGACCCAGCTCCCAACCCAACTTTGAAAATAGATTAACGGCGATATTTTTTTTATCGCCCGATAAGAGTCTCACGTTAACGCAGCACGTTAACGCCGATAACGGCCCACCACCAATATTAACCCTGAGCTTTTTTTCTTTTTGTAATCTATTTTAGTTAAAGTTTTATTTATTTATTTGTCATGTCTATATAATTTTTCTTTACTTATTATTAGTATTTAATTTCAGTTTATTTATTCAGTGTATTTAAATGAAATGAGAAATGTTACCTTGGCAACTAGGTAAAATTAAACTTTTTTTAAATTGTTGTATATATATATATAGTTGTTTTCTTTTCTTTTTTTCTTTTTGTAATTTGCTTTAGGTTTTTTTTTTTAGTTCATATTAATTTATGGTTTCAGTTTCAGTTAACTACATTAACCCTGAATACTTTTTTGTCTATTTCAACATGTTTTACCTCATAATAGTAAAAATAATGAGAACTGGTGAAAATGTACCTGTCTGTTATGAAGAGCATGTCACCACACCGTACTAAAAATGTTTCTTTCATCAAAATTTGGCCTATTTTTGTAGGTGAAATATGCCTTTTTTAACACAAGTTCACCCTATTGTCTTCCAGCGTTTTAAGGTCATGGAGTACAATGATTATCCAGCAGCTGGCATAGAAACGATACAGTGCAGTATTTTTCATTAATCATGCTGTTAATCATGCATTTAATGAGATCATTCCGCGTGGACGTGGATTTATAGTTGCTGGTCCTGACTGTGTTCTTGTAAGCCTGGAGTGATTGTGTGCGTGTACGGCAGATCTGCGCTCTCGACTGCGTCACGCTGATAAAACTGGACACTGGCCAAGATCCCGTCTCTCCTCGTGTGCTCGCCTTCCTGCTTTCAATTGACCCTGCATGACAAGAGAAGAGATGTTATCCTGCTCTCTTTTGCAAGCTTCAATATGTTAATTCAGCATGAATTACAAACTTAATGTATTTAAATGATTATTTCATTTTAAAGGAATATAAGGGTGATTTCACTTCTGCATAACTAATTATAGAAATTATATAAAACCATTCTAATCACATTAAAACAAGTATTTTGTCAGTGAATGTTTTTTTTTTTTTTCAAAATTGACAATGAAGATATTTATACTGTTACAAAAGATTTTTATTTCATATAAATGCTGTTATTAAATATTTTGTTTCCACAAAAATATGAAGTGTCAACATTTTCAACCTTTATAATAATAATGTTTCCTAAGCAGCAAATCAGCATATTAAAATGATTTCTGAAGGATCAAGTGACACTGAAGACTGGAGTAATGATGCTGAAAATTCTTTGCAACACAATAAATTATATTTTACAATATACTTAAATAGAAAACAGCTATTGTATATTGTAAACTAAATTGTAACTAAATGAGAAATGTTGCCTTTGATCTAGCTAAAATGCAATGTTTTTAAATATTTTATTTAAATATTTTAAATAACAATTTTAATGGTTTTAGTTTCAGTTTTAGTTAACTATAATAACCTGAAAAAAATCTATTTTAGTTAAAGTTTTAGTAATCTTTTTTGTCACGTCTATGTCGTTTTTTATATTATATTATTTAATTTGAGTTTATTTATTTTAGTACATTAACTTAAACTAAATGAGAATTGCTGCCTAAGGAACTGGCTAAAATATAATATTATTTATAAAATATAATAATATTTTATTTTATGTTAATTTTAAGTAACAATTATATAATGGTTTTTGTTTCAGTTTTAGTTAACTATAATAACCCGTAAAATGTTTTTGATAATTAATTTTAGTTAAAGTTTTATTATTTCATTTTTTGTCATGTCTATATAGTTTAAATTTTTTTTTCTGTTTATTTATTCAGTTTATTTAAACTAAAAATGTTATATTTAATTTTATGTTCATTTTAAGTAACAATTTTATAATGGTTTTAGTTTCAGTTTAACTTGAATAACTTTGAAGTATTTTTGTAATCAATTTTTTTTGAAAGAAATTAATATTTTTATTCAGCAAGGATACATTAAAGTAACCAAACTTGACAATGAATACATATTTTGTTACAACATATTTTTATTTCATATAAATGCTGTTATTTTGAACTCTTTTATTCATTAAAAATGTATTTATTCATTTATTCTTATTTTGTTTCCACAAAAATTATGACATAGCAACGTTTTTAACCTTAATTATAATAATAATAATAATATTAATTAATGTTTTTTGAGCAGGAAATCGTCATATTAGAATGATTTTGGAAGAATCATGTGACACTTAAGACTGGAGTATGTGAAAATTCCATTTTGCATCACAGAAATAAATTACATTTTACAATATACTTAAACAGAAAACAGCTATTTTAAATAGTAGTTTTGATCAAATAAATGCAGCCTTGGTGAGCATAAGGTAATTGAAATAAATAAATAAATAAATAAAACCTACAGTCTTTGATAAAAAGCATACAGAGCACAAACTTTTGAATAGTAGCATAAATTGTGATTAAAAATATTTGCATGATGGAATTTTCCCCATATTTTCCATTTTAGTTTAAGTGTCAGAATTTTTGTTGCATTTTGTTTCAAACAAGCCTAGAATACCAGAACATTGATTTTTATAAAAGCAGCTTGAGTTGACAATTCAATTAGAGAGCACTTAAAGCACTAGGCTTTTTTTTTTTTTTAAATCATTGTAAAGTTTCTCTTTTCACAGAGTAACTCTGAAAGCCAGCAAAAAGCGGGACAATTTCAACTCTCATCAGGTAGCGCATCCATTACTGCCGTCGTTTGTGAAGCTAATGGCGGCGATCAAATCTTCCCATTTATTCCTCTTTCTTTAAGCTTGATCGGATTCCCAATGAGAATCCGGAAATGCAGTTTCCATCCAGGGAAAGTCTGTTAATTCCCATCAGAGGTTTAATGAAACATGTTTGTTCAATTTAGCTTTATGGTGTTGGTTTTTGGAGCCGTTCGCCTTGGGCAGCCGCTTTAAAGTGCGCTATGAAGATGGAATAGACTCCTCCTCCGTCAAAGCAAACATAAATAAGCTTTCCTGCGCTTCATTTAGCCGCATTAACGTGCCACTAATACTGTTTGGGCTCCCGCCAGCAGCGCCGGTCTCTGCAGAAGAGCCACGATCTCTCTTGAGGTGAGCAGCCATTTGCCGGAGCTCTCGCGTGTTTGTCTCTCTTGTTTAAATGTGGGTGAGATTGGATGAACTCTGTCCTGGTTGAAAGTAAACAACAGCTGTGCTGGAAAATACAGGTGTCCGAATGAATGTTTTGGGTTTGGTACACGTTAAAGGGATAAAGGGATTTACTCGCTCTCCTTTCATTTCAAACCTGTGACTTACTTTATTTTGGAACACAAAAAGAAAACTTTTAAAGAACTGCACTACTCGCTTTTTTCTGTAAGTGGTTTGTATGACTTGTGCTTGACCAATTTTGGATAAAAAGACGTTTACATGTAAGCCACAAGAGAAAATAATAGTTGAATTTATAAAAATGACTTAGTTCAAAAGTTTACATACACTTGATTCTTAATACTGTGTTGTTACCTGAATGATCCACAGTTGTTTTTGTTGTTTCTGTTTAGTGATAGCTGTTCATGAGTCCATTATTTGTCCTGAACGGTTAAACTGTCCGCTGTTCTTCAGAAAAATCTTTCAGGTCCCACAAATTCTTGGTTTTTCAGCATTTTTGTGTATTTGGACCCTTTCCAACAATGACTGTATGATTTTGAGATCCATCATTTCACACTGAGGACAACTGTATTCTGTAATACGCAACCATTACAGAAGGTTCAAATGCTCACTGATGCTTCAGAAAGAAAAAGATGCATTAAGAGTCAGGGGTGAAAACTTTTGAGCAGAATGAAGATCTGAACATTTTGCCTAAATATCATATTTTCTTTCATTTAGTACTGCCCTTCAGAAACTACAGAAGATGTTGCATGTTTCCCAGAAGATAAAATCAGTTAAATTTACCCTCATCTTCAAATTTAAAAACAATCAATTAGTGATTTTTTAACCTTCTGTAATAGCTCGCTGCATATGATAGTTGCACTCAGTTGTTCTCAGTGAGAAAGGATGGATCTCAAAATCATACAGTTATTGTTGCAAAGGGTTTAAATACACAAAAATGCTGAAAAAACTAAAGAATTTGTGGGACCTGAAGGATTTTTCTGAAGAACAGTGGGCAGTTTAACTGTTCAGGACAAACAAGGGACTCATGAACAACTATCACTAAACAAACAAACAAAAAAAAAAAAACACTGCTGTGGATCATTCAGGTAACAACACAGTATTTATAATCAAGTGTATGTAAACTTTTGAGCAGGGCCATTTTTATAAATTCAACTATTGTTTTCTCTTGTGGACTATATGCATATGTATTTTCTGTGAAATATCTTCAGATCAGTACTAAATAAAAAATAACGTGCACTGTATGATCCGTCTTATTTTGATAAAATAATTAACGTTTTGCAGATTCTGCAAGGTGTATGTAAACTTTTGACCTCAACTTGTCTCATAGACTGCTATTGTAATGTTTGCATGTTTTTATGCCCTCAGGGACAAATCCTAATTATCGACTGCGGTAACTGACAGCATTTGACAGATGTTGCTAATGGAGATGAACTTGTTTTGGACCCTAAGACTAATTTCGATTTGTACATGACATTTCAGAAGGTTAAATACAAGAAAAAAATCAAGACATCAGGAGGTATTAGCAGCTCTGCTGGAAAAATCTCTGGAGAAAATCGACCCACCTATAAATTTTGGGTGAGGTAAATTAATATTTTGTAGCCTGCTAAAGTCTGATGGATATTAATGTTGTGGAAGTAATGTTGTGTATAATGGTGTAAAAGGCGTATTTCTGATTAATGTTTATCTGATAGAAATCAAGTAACTTCTTCCCTCTGCATTTCCATGAGAAACTGCTCACAGACTCAGGTAGAGTAACCGGCTCAATTTACTTGTGGTTTCCAATCCATCTTAGAGGAAAATTCAATATCATCCCTTTGAGACAGAATGGCTTTCACTTTTTACCATTGTGGAAGACAGCGATAAGCTGCGAGGAACTCAAAGCAGGAAGAACGTCTTGTGAAATGAAAGAGCAGCCAATAGATTGTTGGTTGCTGCCTTTTTTAAAGTAATAGTTCACCCAAAAATTGTAAAATTTGACAAAAAAATAAAATACCCTCAGGTTGGGCTGCCCTCGACTAAAGATTTTTCTGGTCGATTAGTAGTCGTTCATTTTAAGCATTAGTCGACCATTAGTCGCACGTTTATTAACAATCCATGTAAATCATAATAATGAGCCTTTAATTGCCTACATAGCCTAATAAGCGCACACAACCACAGCTCACCGGCAGATATAATAATTATATTATTGAATTTGTCAGAGAAAAACAGCAAGGAGACTGCATTAACATTGTTATAATTTTTTGATAAACTAGAGCTTTCTTTGTTTTCAGTTTAAAAGATGAAGCCTGTGAAACTGACTTGTCATCTCTAGAGTAGTGGATGCACCTGTATGCATGTTTCATATGGATTACATTATCTGAAAATATTTGTTTTCCATTTGAATTGGCGCATTTGAAAAGCGCATCCTGTTTGCTTTTATTATTTTACAAAAGCGCAACGTTTCGTTGTTGTTCTGAGTGCACACAAATACACATAGAGTCTTTACAGATTCAAAAGGTGTATTACTTTTATCTGTATTTTAAGAGCAAGCCCACACCGGCACCTTCATCTGTCATTCAGTCAGCGCGCTACTATTCAGCTTCCACACCCCACACAGAGACTTGAATAGCACACATTTTTCTAGTTAAAAATTAGATTAAGCAGCCATAAAAAGTTGCTGCTACTGACATGTTTCAGATGATAAGCCATATTTGAGGTTGATGAATGATAGGTAAGTGTTTGGATGTCCTGCCCGATGTACTGTATTACAAAGACCAGCTGTCCATCACGGACTGTGTGATTTCACCACTTCCTGTTAATTTTTCTTTCTGCGACTAAGTGACAAAATTTTTGTCACTTAGTCACCCTAAAAATGGTTAGTCGACTATTAGAGGGCAGCCCTATCCTCAGACCATCCAAGATGTAGATGCATTTGTATCTTCATGAGAACAGGTTTGGACAAATGTAGCATTGCATCACTTGGATTCAACAATGTGTCCTCTGCAGTGAATGGGTGCCGTCAGAATGAGAGTCCAAACAAGTGAAAAGCTGCTTGTTTGTAAGAAACAAATCCAACATTAAGACATTTTTTTCCCAACATTAAAACCGTAACTTCTGGACAAAATATGAGTCCCTAATCCATAATAACTCTTCCTTCATCTCTTGTTGTCATTTTAGGTCAAAATCCACCAACCAATTTGTAAACAGTGATTGATCTGTGCATACTTCTTACCTGATTCGGACAAGATGAGTTTTCCACTGGAGAAAGCAATATTATGGATAGAGGACTTGTATTTTAAGTAGCGTTTCAATTCACAAGACATTAATTGATGGACTGGAGTGTTGTGGATAATTGTCATGTTTTTATCAGAAGTTTGAACTCTCATTCTGATGGCACCCATTAACTACAGAAGATTTATTGGTGAGCAAGTGATGTAATGCTAAATTTCTTCAAATCTGTGTTTCAGTAGAACTAACCTACATCTTGAATAGTGAGGGTGAGCGTATTTACAGCAAGTTTTCAAAGACAATAATATAAATACTGAAGTGCATTTTTTTCTGATAGTTTACCCAAAAGTGAAAATTCTGTTATTATTCACTCACCCTCATGTCGTTCTAAACCCATAGGACCTTTGTTCATCTTCGGACACTGACAAGAAAGAGAAGAAATAGTTCAGTCATTATCTTTGTTTTGTTTTTTGCAAACAAAAAGTATTCTCGTAGCTTCATAAAATTTCAGTTGAAGCATTGATCTGACATGGACTATTTTAACAATGTCCTTACTACCTTTTTGGACCTTAAACATGTAAGTTGCATTGCTGTCTATGCAGGGTCAGAGAGCTATCAGATTTCATCAAATATATCTTGATTTGTGTTTCAAAGATGAACGGAGGTCTTACGGTTTTGGAACGACATGAGGTTAATAAATAATGACAGAATTTAAATTTTTTGAGTGAACTATCACTTTAAATTCAATTCTAAATTAAATTCATATGTCTGCTTTGACAGTTTCCCCAAAAAGACTGTGGTGCTTTCAAAATCTTGACTAGCCCGATACAGCAGGTTTGTCTCAACTAACAAACTCACAATTGTGAGAAATAGTCAATTCAGTTCTGACTTTTTTCCCACATATGTGAGTTTGTATCTCGCAGATGTAACTTTTTCCCCTCACAATTCAGTTTTTTTCTCAGAATAGTGACATAAACTCACAATTGTAAGAAATAGTCAATTCAATTCTGACCTTTTCCCTCCAAATGCGAGTTTGCATCTCGCAATTGTGACTTTTTTTTTTCAGAATTGTTACATGAACACAATTGTGAGAAATAGTCAATTCAATTTTGACTTTTTCCTTGCAATTCTGACTTTTTTTCTCAGAATTGTGATATAAACTCGCAATTCAGAATTGATATAAACTTACAATTGCAAGAAATAAAGTCTGACTTTCTGACTTTTTTCTCACAAATATGAGTTTGTTTCTCGTAATTCTGACTTTTTTCCAGAGTTGTAAGAAATAAAATCAGCTGCTTTTATCTCCAGCAAATTTCTTAACATTAAATGTTCGTATTAACATTAAAAAGTTCAAGTAATGTACTTTCACTGTCCTGTATAACAAAATGAAAAAGCTCTCAGATTTCATCAAAAATATCTTAATTTGTGTTTCAAAGATGAACAAAGGTCTTACGGTTTTGGAACGACATGAGGTTGATAAATAATGACAGAATTTTCATTTTTGGGTGAAATGAAGCTAGCGCAAGTTCTGGCAGGAAGACTCAATCGTTCGCGTCACTAATTACCTCCTCATCTTCCAATCATATCATTACTGTAGCTTTAAAGGGTAGCGCTTACCATGTCTGAGTTCGCAGATGCTGTTGCTCCAGCACACAGCCGTGAAACCGGATTCCAGCCGCAGTTGCAAGGAGCGGAGCTGTTAACTCTCTCAAACTGACAGGATTTATCACGGATACCATGGTTACTTCATTAAAAACGGCTGTCGGCATAGTTTAACGTGAACCGTGCGGTTCTCCTCCTCTGCGGATGTGTTTGCGGTGCAGGAGTCGTAACAATGTACCGTCGTCTCGCTGGCGGCATGAGGCTCTGATCGCCAGCGCGCACGCGCTACACGCGCTACACGCACCAACCCGAGCCGGAGAGAGCCGAGCGGCCGAGCGCCGACACTAACCCGCGGTGCTCACCGATGCCATCGCTCCCGTACCTCCATCCTCGAAGCCCAGCAAGCTCTCCAGCCTCGATCTAGGTAAATCCTATTTTTTCTACTGGTGGTGGTGTTTTGCCAAAGCGGTTGGCACTTTCACGAATTGCATGGCTAGCTACTAAAGCAAGATGGCCTGCGGGTTATACGTCTGTCAAACAGCCGTACACGCTATAGGTTCATGTGGCTGCAGCTTATGCTGCCTTCATGCGCTACCGTAATTATAAATACCAAAGCTATCAAGACGGCCCGTGGCCCATGCGTTCTATCAGAAGATGGCCTGCGTATTCAATCATGCGTTCTATTCAAAGATGGCCTGTGCATTTATTCATGCGTTCTATCAAAAGAGGGCTGCGTATTCAATCATGCGTTCTACCAAAAGATGGCCTGTGTATTCAATCATGCGTTCTATCAAAAGAGGGTTGTGTATTCAATCATGCGTTCTATCAAAAGAGGGCTGTGTATTCTATTATGCGTTCTATCAAAAGATGGCCTGTGGCCCAAGCGTTCTATCAAAAGATGGCCTGTGGCCCACGTGTTCTATCAAAAGATGGCCTGTGGCCCACGTGTTCTATCAAAAGATGGCCTGTGGCCCACGTGTTCTATCAAAAGATGGCCTGTGGCCCACGTGTTCTATCAAAAGATGGCCTGTGGCCCAAGCGTTCTATCAAAAGATGGCCTGTGGCCCACGTGTTCTATCAAAAGATGGCCTGTGGCCCACGTGTTCTATCAAAAGATGGCCTGTGGCCCACGTGTTCTATCAAAAGATGGCCTGTGGCCCACGTGTTCTATCAAAAGATGGCCTGTGGCCCATGTGTTCTATCAAAAGATGGCCTGTGGCCCATGTGTTCTATCAAAAGATGGCCTGTGGCCCATGTGTTCTATCAAAAGATGGCCTGTGGCCCATGTGTTCTATCAAAAGATGGCCTGTGGCCCATGTGTTCTATCAAAGATGGCCTGTGGCCAAGCGTTCTATCAAAAGATGGCCTGTGGCCCATGTGTTCTATCAAAGAAGGCCTGTGGCCCATGTGTTCTATCAAAGAAGGCCTGTGGCCCATGCGTTCTATCAAAGGATGGCCCTGTTTCACGTCGCAATCAAGGATACCAGGAGCATATGTTCATTTTCAAAAAAAAAAAAAAACAGCTAGTGGTTCATTTAAGTTAACCATGAATGGCACTCATCTAAATCTAATTTGTTTCTCTTTCTTTCTCCATCTAAGCCAGGAACCCCAGGATTCACGACCGTAAGGTAATTTTAAAACTGTCCTTTGGGGGTGGGCCCCGTTCTGGTGGATCTTTAAGTCCACCTATCTTTGGGGGTTAGCGGCGTCCCCGCCTTCGTCTTCAGGCGGGACTCGCTGTTTCCGTACCCTCGGAATGCGAGTTACGAACGGGGCCTACGCCAAAGAACCGGATTGCTTGCTGAGCTTCTACATAAATGTAATCGGTATAGTATAAATTCTCCCTAGTCTTTCTGGTAGAAATGAAGCTAGCGCAAGTTCTGGCAGGAAGACTCAATCGTTCGCGTCACTAATTACCTCCTCATCTTCCAATCATATCATTACTGTAGCTTTAAAGGGTAGCGCTTACCATGTCTGAGTTCGCAGATGCTGTTGCTCCAGCACCTCCATCCTCCCCACCTCCACCAAGATGGAATCTCTCCTCCAACTCCTCTATTCTACCAAGCTGGGTCATCCCTCTATTACCACATCCATCAATCAGGCTATCCCCTTCTTCACGAAGACTTCAGATTGTTTTCCCAATCCTCACCATCACCAGTTGGCCCCTTTCCTGACTCTGCGGGGGGGTTAGCGGCGCCCCCGCCTTCGTCTTCAGGCGGGACTCGCTGTTTCCGTACCCTCGGAATGCGAGTTACGAACGGGGCCTACGCCAAAGAACCGGATTGCTTGCTGAGCTTCTACATAAATGTAATCGGTATAGTATAAATTCTCCCGAGTCTTTCTGGTAGAACTATCACTTCAAATTCTTTCTCCTATGTCAGCTTTGACAGTTTCCCCAAAAAGACTCTGTGGTGCTTTCAAAATCTTGACTAGCCCAACACAGCAGGTTTGTCTCAACTAACAAACTCACAATTGTGAGAAATAGTCAATTCAATTCTTACTTTTTCCCCGCAAATGTGAGTTTGTATCTCGAAATTTTGCCTTTTTTTCCTCACAATTCTGTTTTTTTTTTCTCAGAATAGTGACATAAACTTATAATTGCGAGAAATAGTCAATTAAATTCTGACCTTTTCCCCACGTTTGTATCTCGCAATTCTGACTTTTTTTTTCAAATTTGCAAGAAATATTCAATTTAATTTTGACTTTTTTCCTTGCAATTCTGACTTTTTTCTCAGAAACGTGATATAAACTCGCAGTTCAGAATTGCATGACATAAACTTACAATTGCAAGAAATAAAGTCTGACTTACTGACTTTTTTTCTCACAAATACGAGTTTGTTTCTCATATTTCTGACTTTTTCTTCCAGAGTTGTAAGATATAAAATCAGCAGCTTTTATCACCAGCAAATTTCTTTACATTAAATATTTGTATTAACATAAAAGTTCAACATAAAAAGTTCAAGTAATGTACTTTCACTGTCCTGTATAACAAAATGAAAAAGCTCTCAGATTTCATCAAAAATATCTTGTTTCAAAGATGAACAAAGGTCTTACGGTTTTGGAACGACATGAGGTTGATTAATAATGACAGAATTTTCATTTTTGGGTGAACTATCACTTCAAATTCTTTCTCCTATGACAGCTTTGACAGTTTCCCCAAAAAGACTCTGTGGTGCTTTCAAAATCTTGACTAGCCCAACACAGCAGGTTTTGTCTTAACTAATGGCATGACTTTGGGACAGGACTTTCTATCTTTCTGCCCAATGTCAGATAGTGGGAGTGTTCAGGAAACCTTTTTGAAACCAGCAGCTCTCTTTGGGAAATGACACACTTTATCTTTAAGGTTTTGGCAGCAGGTATAGTGCACAGTAAAAGTAAAAAACTGTAGCTGTAAAAATTAGGTCTTATGTAGAAAGTTGTTACGTTTATGTCTGTTTTTGTTCATTGGTTTCACCCATTGTCTCCCCCTGTCTATGTGTGTAATGGTTTAACCCTCATCACCGTCATCTGTTTCATCTGTCTGTAATTATTAGTCTGTCTTTATAAGTCTGTTTGTATCTTGAGTTCAGTGTTGGTCTTTATGTGATGACAATCGTTTGATGTCAACGTGTGTGGATGTTCTTCGTGTTCCTGCCTGTTCTTCCAAGAAGATATTAAATATAGTATTTATTGTAATCTTGTCTTTCGTCTCGTCCGTCCAGCACGTCACACCCATAACAGAAAAGACCGACCGAAACAGTTTCCCAGCGTGTTTCCCCTGCTTTATTTTCCTGTTTTTTCCCAGTGTTTATTTTTCAGTTTTTCATCATGGATCCTGCTGTCCGAATTATTCTCCTGGAGCAGGGGGATCGCTCTCTCGAGGACCACACCAGAGACTTTGTCCACCTCGTGCCTTACACGCACTACCCGGACAGCTGCTTGTGCACATTCTACCGTAATGGACTGAATCACACCATCTGGGAGCAGCTATCCGGGGAAGGTCCTCGAGAGAGCATCGCTGATTACATCGTGTGGGTGCTGGTGTCCAGCAGATCTTCGTTGGACGCGGAGGATGACACCAGCCCCACACCTGACCCAGAACCCAGCCCAACATCACCCCGTCAAGCGGAGTTGCAGCCCGAGCCCACCGACGATGGAGAGCCAGAGCCGAGAGCGACAGAGCCGGACCCATCGGACCAGGTGCGAGAGCCGACTTCAACATCCGCGACGGTGGAGTATGACGTGGAGCAAGAGAGGGCGGTAGAGAGCCCTGCCCACTGCACCACCACTGAGGGTGAGCTTGGACCACATTCTGGGGATTTAATAGACTTTTTTTCTGAAGTATCCGTCTGTCCTGACTTTCCTGTCTGCCCGGAATTCCCACCCACCCACCCTCTGTCATCCACTGCCATGTCTGTCTGGCCACCGCTGTCCCCTGACAGCCCCTCAGCTCACCCTCAGCCCAACATCTGTGCAGTGGGCTCGCCGCGGGGCTGCCAGTCTCCAACGGCGTCTCGGCTGGAGGATCCCTCAGCTCCGCCTCCAGCCTCCGAGTCCAGGGGCCTCATTTATAAAGACTTGCGTAGAAACCATCCTTGATTTTATCTAAGAACTTTTCTGATTTGATCGTAAGAGCGATTCAGAGAAACGAACGTACACACGAAATCCATGCGTACGCCAGTCATTCGGTTATAAATCACAAATGATCGTGGAATTGTGTGCAGCTGAATGTTCCGCCGTCGAAACGCCCCTGCTTAATTAATTAACATATAAAATGAGCTCATTCCTAAAGCAAAAACTCTGTGACAATGGCAAGTAAAAAGGAGCGCAAGAAATCAAATTATAGTGAGCCTGAACTATCTGCAATACCAGGCATTACCACAAGGAAACGGTCGTACGCCAAGCTGGAATCTGACGTGGAGATAAGTACTTTTCCACGTCAAAGACGGTTTTTATAAATCTGTACTTTGACGTGGATTTGATCGTACGAACACTCTAAGATCAAATCAGTGCGTAAGAAAGTTTTATAAATGAGGCCCCAGGACTCCGCCTCGGCCCTCCTACCCTGCGGTTCCACCACGGCTCTCGACGCCCTCCTCTCCACCGTCGCCCGTCGGTCCACCAGCTCCACCGGGTTCCATCGTCTCTCCGGTTCCGCCCTGGTCAGTTGTCGTCCCTCCGTCACCTCAGGACTCTGCTCCTCCGGCTGTGCCTCGTCGCGCCATCCCACCGGCTCCTGCGGACTCCTCCCTCCATCCTCTGTCGCTCCGGCTCCGCCGCGGACCTCCGGAACTCCGCCTCGGCCACCAGAGCCTTACGTTCCACCTTGGCCCTCCGGATCCTCGGCATCACCCTGGATCTTCGGCTCTCCGTCTCCGCCTCGGGCTCCTCCTCCATCTGCTCCGCCTCTGTCGGTCGGCCCCATGAAGTCGGCGGTCCTCCCTCCACCATGGCTCCTCCCTCCGTCGGCTCCACCGTGGGCCGTCATCATGGCTGTGGTCTGGGTACGGATTTCCTCCTGCTTCAGGACCCTCCTGTTTCCTCCCTGGCTCCTCCCTCCGTCGTCACCCCCATGGACTGTCTTGTTTGCCACCTGGACTTTTGTTTTTGTCCCCCTCCCGGGGTTGCGTCCTCAACCAAAGCCGCCTCCATTATTGACTCTGTTCTGTTTTTGTCTCCCCTCTCATCTGTTTCGTTTTTCCTGTCTACGGCGCGAGGACGCGCCTATGCGGAGGGGGGCGTAATGTTACGTTTATGTCTGGTTTTTGTTCATTGGTTTCACCCATTGTCTCCCCCTGTCTGTGTGTAATGGTTTAACCCTCATCACCATCATCTGTTTCACCTGTCTGTAATTATTAGTCTGTCTTTAAGTCTGTTTGTATCTTGAGTTCAGTGTCGGTCTTTATGTGATGATAATCGTTTGATGTCAACGTGTGTGGATGTTCTTCGTGTTCCTGCCTGTTATTCCAAGAAGATATTAAATATAGTATTTATTGTAATCTTGTCTTTCGTCTCATCCGTCCAGCAAGTCACACCTAGGCATGGGATGATAACCGGTTTCAAGGTTTACCGCGGTTTGAAAAAGTCACGGTTTCAAAACCGGAAACAAAAAAAGTTATACCGTTCCTACGATATGCGCATTTTCTGTGTCAAAGTGAAAGCGCAGGACTCCCTACTAGGTTGTGTGTCTGCGTCCCTGCAGAGAAAACAATGCAGCCCCTCCTCCACCGGTTAGTGCTCAGGCGCGTGTCTGTGTTTGTGCACGTGATCCACAGTCAGTGAGATTCAGCAGTAATATAAGTTCAGGACGGCCAAAGGAGGTGAATCCCCACAACACAGAGTGGGGAATAGCAGACTATATGTACTAATTTTACGTTTCTGTGAACTTTAGCACAACAATTAAGTTAAAGTGAAATCACGTCTTTGCTTTTAAGCCTTCTGTCACGTTAAAGGTGCAGTGTGTAGGTTTTGTGGCATCTAGCGGCGAGATTGTGAATTGCAACAGAGTACCGCTCACCCCTCCCTTTACAGAACTACGGAAGCCGATACAGGATTTAAATCTCACCTTTTTTTGACAGCAACGAATAGTGAGATTTCTTTTAAAATGTAATTTAAGGAATTATTCAATATTTATTCAATTAACTTTATCATTCAATAAAACTATGTTATTGTGAATATTACTTGTTCATCATTGTGTCAGTGTTTTTTTCGCAAGCTGATTCTATGTTAATAAAAACATAATGGTTAATTAAGGTCTTTATTCACCCCTGAAAACATAGTTATTGCACCACTGTCTAGAGATCATCTTAAATATTACACGGGGCACCTTTAACACAAGTGACTGCAATTTAATTTAATTAAGAAGATTCAATTATTTATTTTAATTATTTTGCCTTCTGTTCCATGTTACAAAATGTTCTATATGTTTCCTAAAATAAAATATACTGTAATCCGTTTGGGGAAAAAAAGGTTGTTTTTTTTTACCCAGACATTTAAATGTAACATTGTAGAGCAGTGATTACAATACCGTAATACCGTGACACCGTGATATTTTTATCCAAGGTTATCATACCGTCAGAATCTTATACCGGCCCATGCCTAGTCACACCCATAACAAAAGTGTTTAATGTTTAATTATGTCTGGCACTGGCTCTGTCTGCTTTAACAAGGACCTCAGATTAGTGATCTCTGCCTCAGCTTGCATAGACTCACTGCCTTATAAAAATTTCACAAGGAGTCTTTACACAACAAAGTTGAGATGATTTATGCTGATTCAAGCCTGTAAATGCAAAACGACATATTTGGTTTTTCTCAAGAATCATGAGACATTAAAGACTGGAAAACTTAGCTTTGCATCACAGGAATAAATTACATTTTAAAACATATTTAATAGGAAAGAGTTCTTTTAAATTGCAATAATATTTCAGTTCCCCCTCAGTCGAGTCACTCCGACGTTACATGGGAACTCGCTTTGAGAGACCGATCATCTCTGAGCCTTATATAAAAAAGGCCAATTACAAATTGGCGAGTGGACGTGCGCGCCGGCCACGCCCCCGTACATACGGGTATATAAGATGGCCGCGCGCATCACTCATCAGATCTTTGCTTTCAGAGCCTCTCGTATGAGCCGCTGTTTGCTTCGAATCAAGAAATCTTCACAGAAGCCTTCAACATCCAGAGTTCTTCCCCGCTGGTGCCTAAAAGAGCAATTTCATTTTGCACCAGCGATCCTCCCGCGGGCTGTCGTTTTCACGGCAACAAGCCGCCTGCATTCCAGCGAGCAAGCCCCGTCGAGTGCACAGCCGCCCCGCGGCTTCTCCCTGGGCAGACCGGGAGCTAAAAGAGTCAATTTCTCACGGCCGATTCAGACGTTCTTTTCAGAATGCCTTTTCGGCCGTGCGCTTCAGGGTGCGGTAGTTTCCTCTCCTCTGCGGACGGACATGATCTCTGCCTCACGTGTTTGGGTCCCGAGCACGCTGAAGCGGCGATCATGGATGGTTCATGCCTGCACTGCGAGTGCATGACCATGGCCACGCTGAGGTCCCGCCGCTCGTTCGCGAGCCGGCTCCCCTCGCCCTCTTCCCGCGGTCTGTCGCTAAGCCGTCAATGCTTTTCGGCCACCGCGGCGCGGGGCGGGGGGGACCTAAAAGTCACCGTGAAGAATGCACCGCCGGCTAAGAAAGCCCTGCGGTCTTCTCTCACTCAGCGTGACCCCGTCGAGCTTCCGCAGCAGTATGCTTCCCCGCCCAGCGGGCTGAGCGTCTCCTTCGGTGCTCCTGCAGAGGATGAGATGTCCATCGCAGCATCAGAGGGAGAGTCGGCGGGCGAGGCGGACGCCTCGGCGGAGCGGCCCCCTCCTGAGGTGGTCGCTCCGTCTGACGCTGATGCCGAGCTCGCGGCTATGCTCCTCCGGGCCGCCAGGGGGATCGGTCTTGAGGTGCCTCCAGCACCTCCGGCCGATTCCTCTAGGCTTGATGATTGGTTTTTAGGGAGGGCTCCCGCGGCTCCGCCGCGGTCCCCCCCAGTTCCATTTTTCCCGGAGGTGCACGAGGAGCTGTCTAGATCGTGGCGGGCCCCTTATTCATCTCGGTCCCGCCCCAGCTCCTCTCCCCTCGCCACCCTCGATGGCGGAGCGGCCAGGGGGTATGCGGCCATCCCCCAGGTTGAGCGCGCTGTGGCGGTGCACTTGTGCCCGCGTGGCGCTGCCTCCTGGCGGGATCGCCCGCACCTCCCTTCCCGGGCTTGTGAGCGCACGTCCGCCCTGGCGGGCCGCGTTTACAGCTCCGCTGGACAGGCCGCTACCGCCTTGCACGCCATGGCCATTCTTCAGGTCTATCAGGCCCAGGCGTTAAAACAACTGCACGAGGGTGGTCCTGACCAGGGAGTTTTGGAAGAACTCCGCGCCGCCACCGACTTCGCCCTTCGGGCCACGAAGGTCACGGCGCGTTCCCTTGGTCGGGTGATGTCCACGGCTGTGGTCCAGGAGCGACACCTGTGGCTTACTCTGGCTCAGATGGCAGACGTCGACAAGGCTCGCTTTCTTGACGCTCCCATCTCCCAGAGTGGCCTCTTCGGCGACGCTGTCGAGGACTTTGCCCAGCAGTTCTCGGCAGTCCAGAAGCAGACGGAGGCCATCAAACACATCCTGCCCCGCCGCGAGCCTACCATCCCGCCGCCGGTGGCCCAACCTCCGCCTGCTCGTCGCCGAGGGCGCCCCCCCGCGGCCTCCAAGGAGAAGGAGAAACCCCAACCAGCTCCGTCCCCCGCCGAACAACACGAGGCCAGGTTGCGACGTCGAGCTGGCCGCGGAAGAGGTGCGCCGCCCGCCTCTCAGGGACCGTCTACACGCAAGAGGTCTGCGAAACGTCCCTGACGCGGGCAACCCGGAGGTGGAGAAGATGGCTCTTCAGGCGACGACAACATCTACGTCGCCGCTCCCGGTGGAGGGCCGGGAGTTGCTGTGCACCCTGACGCTGCCGCCGGCCCACGGGTCGGCGGTACCCAAATTTTCACAAAAAGAGCTAATTTTCTCACCTCCGGGGTTTCAGCCCCGCCTTCCCGTTTCGAGCGGCACACGGTTGCCCTCTCGAGGCCGGATCCGGAGCTGTTTATCGCCAGCGCTGGAACCAGGGAAGAAGGTAAGCACTGCCTCGTGCAGTCTGACTCCCCCCCAGGACGTTCTTCCTTCTGGGCGCAGTCCCCTTCCCGTTCCTCCCTTAGGCTGCCCCACCCTGGGCACGACGGTCAACGTTCCCTTGATCCCCCTGGCAGAGCGGTTGGGGACCTGGCGTCAGCTTCCCAACCCCTCGCGGTGGTTGATTCGGACGGTACGTCTCGGCTATGCGATCCAGTTCGCCAGGCGCCCGCCCAAGTACAGAGGCATCCTTTATACTTCTGTCCATTCGGACACGCATGCCGCTGTCCTGCGCGCGGAGGTCGCAGCCCTACTGGCGAAGGGCGCGATCGAGCCTGTCCCTCCAGCCGAGATGAGGTCAGGGTTTTACAGTCCCTACTTCATCGTGCCCAAAAAGAGTGGTGGGTTAAGACCCATCCTGGATCTCAGAGTCCTGAATCGGTCCCTTCTCAGGCTGCCGTTCAAGATGCTGACGACGAGACGCATGCTAACCTGCATCCGTCCCCAGGATTGGTTTGCAGCCATCGACCTGAAGGACGCCTACTTTCACGTCTCGATCTTACCTCGCCACAGGCCCTTTCTTCGGTTTGCGTTCGAGGGTCGAGCGTATCAGTACAAGGTGCTCCCATTCGGCCTGTCCCTCTCTCCCCGCGTCTTTACCAAGGTCGCGGAGGCTGCCCTGTCCCCTCTTTGGCAGACGGGCATCCGGATTCTCAATTATCTCGACGACTGGCTTTTGATAGCTCACTCTCGAGATCTCCTGTGCGAGCAGAGGGACCTGGTGCTTCGGCACCTCAGCCGTCTGGGCCTTCAGGTCAACCGAGAGAAGAGCAAACTCTCCCCAGTGCAGAGGATCTCTTTTCTCGGTGTGGAGCTGGATTCGGTCGCTATGACAGCCCGCCTCTCCAACGAGCGCGCGCAGTCGGTGCTGAAATGTCTGAGGTTGTTCAAAGACAAGACAGCGGTCCCTCTCAAAACTTTTCAGAGGCTCCTGGGGCATATGGCAGCTGCAGCCGCGGTCACGCCGCTGGGCTTGCTTCATATGAGACCGCTTCAGCACTGGTTACACGACCGAGTCCCGAGACGGGCATGGCACCGTGGCACACTCCGGATTGGCGTTTCCCCGCAGTGTCGCCGCCTATTCAGCCCGTGGTCAGATCTGACCTTCCTCCGGGCCGGAGTGCCCCTGGGGCAGGTCTCCAGGCACGTTGTGGTTTACACAGATGCCTCCACCACGGGCTGGGGTGCTGTATGCAACGGGCAAGCAGTTTCGGGCTCCTGGACAGGACCTCGTCTGCAGTGGCATATCAATTGCCTCGAGTTGTTGGCAGTCCTTCTGGCCCTACGTCGCTTTCGATCGACGTTGCGTCAGAAGCACGTGCTTGTTCGCACCGACAGTGTTGCGACGGTTGCGTATATCAACCGGCAGGGCGGCCTCCGCTCTCCTCGCATGTCACAACTCGCCCGCCGTCTGCTCCTCTGGAGTCAAACGTGGCTGAAATCGCTACGTGCCATTCACATTCCCGGGGAACTCAACCGTGCAGCCGATCAGCTCTCACGGCAGTCCACCCTCCCTGGAGAATGGCGACTCCACCCCGAGTCAGTCCAGCTGATTTGGAGTCGCTTCGGGGAGGCCCAGATAGATCTGTTTGCCTCCCCCGAGACCTCCCATTGCCAGCAGTTCTTCTCCCTCAGCGAGGTTTCCCTCGGCAGAGATGCTCTGGCTCACAGCTGGCCTCCGGGGCCCAAGTACGCCTTTCCCCCAGTGAGCCTCCTTGCACAGACCCTGTGCAAGATCAGGGAGGACGAGGAGCAGGTTCTCCTGGTCGCCCCATACTGGCCTGCCAGGACCTGGTTCCCAGAACTTATTTCCCTCGCGGCAGCCCCTCCCTGGAAGATCCCCTTGAGGAAGGACCTGCTTTCTCAGGGGATGGGCACAATTTGGCACCCACGTCCCGACCTCTGGAACCTGCATGTCTGGCTCCTGGACGGGACGCGTCAGACCTCGCTGGCCTTCCCCAGGCCGTGATAGACACAATCACGCAGTCCCGAGCCCCCTCTACAAGGCAGGCGTACGCACTGCGGTGGGGTCTGTTCGTCGACTGGTGTTCCTCCCGAGGTGAGGACCCCCAGAAATGCTCGATTGCAGCCGTGCTTTCCTTCCTGCAGGAGAAGTTGGAGCGCAGGCTGTCCCCTTCAACTCTCAAAGTCTATGTGGCCGCTATTGCCGCTCACCATGACGCAGTGGATGGATCATCCCTAGGGAAGCACCCGCTGGTCGTTAGGTTCCTCAGAGGCGCAAGGAGACTTAACCCTCCCAGACCGCGCCTCGTTCCCTCTTGGGACCTCTCCGTCGCCCTCCAGGGCCTGCGGGGAGCTCCCTTTGAGCCCCTTGAGTCAGTTGAGCTT